>NW_009606321.1:0-8441 GCF_000690535.1 Cariama cristata | reverse complement strand
AGCAGGAACAGTCTTCAGCTGATAACCTCTCCATTCAAATCGAAATGCATCATCGCTGATGGCAGTGTCGTGTGTTCAAGTGTAAATGTGCCTGTTTTCTCTCACCTCATGAATAGCACCTTGGGTTTAGATTAAAGTTAAAACAATTTTAATGATTAACTGTTTCAAAAGTTAAGAAAAAGAGCAACTCAATTATTATTATTTTCCTGTTCCTCTCCTTAAAGACAAATGTAAGCTGGCAGGTCCAGTGCTAACCTTACTTGTATTATATATACATGATACATATAATATGATGATATATCCTATATCATGACATATATACACACACACGATATTTTCATGATACCATGATATTTTCATGATATATGTCTGATATTTTCATTTCCAGCCTGCAAACCATTTGGAATTAGAGCTCCAGGTAGATGAGTAGGCAGCAGCCAAGTGCCATTTTCAGACTAGAGGAGCATTTTTTTTTATGTTATTCATGTAATTCCAACTGGTAAACTGACACCAGGTACTGTCTTCTATTTGACAGGAATAACACAAAGGGTATTCAGTTCTTTTTAGCAGTAATCCTGTGGTATCCACAAGTTACTAGCTTGCAAAATGTGACACCTGGTCTATTATCACTTAACTGAAGTACTTCTTGTTTTATTGATGTGCTTTTCTTCTCAGAATAAACAGTGCCAGTTAGTACGTTTGATCATTAAATATCTCTTCTGCCTTGGAAGCTTACAGCTGCAGGGAAGGAAAACATGATGACAACAGGGAGGTGCAAATGAAATACTTGTTTACAGTTTATGTTTGTAATTCTGGAGAGAATGACTTTGTGTTCACATGACTGGAGATACGGACTCCTGCATATACACAACTGAGGAATTGTCCTGCCGCTTTTATGTTATAAAGGTAGGAAATAGTGCTTGAAATACCGCTGTAGGATGGGAAATCCCACTTTCAAAGGAATGGCTGGTTCTGCCGCAAGAGATGTGGGGCATCAAAGTTGGAATAAGTTATTTAAAAGGGCTCCTGTTATAACCATTGGTTTTTAAAGGGGTTTGGTGATTTAGTGGTTGTAAGGAGTTTAAAAAAGCTTCAGGACTGTCTTCCCCCCAGCCCTCACCAGATTTTCACAGGCACATTCCTAGCAGTGTTGGCCCCTGAGCTTCTCCTTTCCCTGGGTAGAAACCCATTATTGTCCTATTCTTACACTGCAGCTTACAGCTTGGCTGTGGCACATGTGCCACAAGGTTCTCCAGGTAGATTTTGTTCCCTGCACATTTCTTCTGGAAGTTTTCCTTCAATAAAGGAAGAGGCCGGAACCCCATCTCAAACCTGGGAAAATCGGCATGAAAAGAAAGTGACACAGCAGGAGATTTGCCCACGTGCTACCCTTACCTACGTGCCCAGGGGCAGGGCCTTTCTCCCAGGGTGCCCTGCCCCTGGAGATGAGAGGCTACAGGGCTTGGCTTCCCTCTCCCCTATCTTCAGGGAACATCCCTTCTATAAACCCAATCCCCTGATTCCATCTTCGGTTTTGTGCCATGCTGCGAGGCCAACATGGAAGGGTCATACAATGTGACACTAATGACATTTCAGTAAAGATACATTTGGGTGTTGGTGAGGGTGAGCTTTCTCAAGCTATCTGCCTCTTTGTGTCTATGCCATGAGCTCTACCTTGAATTTAACACCTCGTAATCCTATATTAAATAACACGATAACAATGAGGGAAGCAGAACGCAATAGTCGAGTTCCCCGTATGAGGACTGTTTTTCTTTTCAGAGCTGGATTGGCCTTTTATTCCTTGAAATCAGTAAAATATACCTGCATAAATGTGTATGTGTCTGTGTGCACGTGCACATGCATGTATGTAAATGTATTTAATATAAAAGCTGGCTTAAATGCTAGTTTCAGCATTTTGACATCAAGCAATGCCAAAGTAAAGGTCACTCACCTAGGCTAACTGGAAGAACCAGCATAAGGGCTCGTAAAGTTTTGTATTAACTTAATTGTCCTTCTGGTCTGACATGGCAGGGTCAAAGCCATGCCTGATGCTGGGTTTCTGCTGTGCCTATGCCCCTGAATTCCATGAGATTTATTCACATTTGCCTACTAGCCTAGCCCTGATGTCTAAATTTTGTGATTAAAGCTTGTCTAATGTTTATATTTTAAGTAATTTATTCTGCAATTGTTGCAACTTTTGACAGAAGCTTTTCTTTTGCAGGAAGTTGTATAATTCTGAAGGGTAAAATCTTACTGTAAAATCTCCAAAAATTTTGCATAGAAATGGAAGTGTTATAATAGAGTCTGATTTCCCGTTTTCTTCATAGAGCAGACTTTGTGTCCATGAGAGACTTCTTAATTCCATGTAGTTCCCCATGTGGTAGGTGTGCACCCTGAACAACACTGTTAATCTGCTTCTAACCACCCAGAAGGTATGCAGAACCTTTACTGGCATTATCTACTTACCTGATTTGTAAGTTAATGGGATACTTCTAGTTGGAGCAACCTACAGAACATTGGAAATTATTTTCTGTTGGCTATCATGGAAGTGTGGAAAATACAGCATCTACTCAGAAGTAACAACATACTGTCCCTGAGCAGGTTGTCACCAAACGGAGCATTCTGTTTGTCATAAAATACTATTCTCATCCAAGGTCTTCTTGTCTTTAGTCTGCCATTTCCCAAGACTGGCAAAGCACCTTTCCAAATAAAAGTGGTTTATGCTAATGGAAATAGGTAATGAATACTAAAGTATTTAATAGACATACCATTTGGGGGGGGATAGCCAGACTTTCAGGTTTCCTTCTCTGGACCTGAACTTTGAGAACTATCCTACTCAATATTCTCAAGGTTTCCAGACTCTAGTATCCATTTCAGCATGTCTAACAGTGTTAAATACCCTAGGGCAAACAGGACATGTAGGAGCACCCTAATAGTTCTAGTCTGTTACAAATGCTGTGAGAGTTGTAGTCAGGCTGTAGCCTCTTCACTCTAGCAAAAAAAAATGTACATCTATCAATCACAGGAAAGAGTCCCTTTTTGTTTGGGGATAAGGAACAATCAGAAACAGACAAAAAGAAAACTCTTTCATGTTGGAAAAATACTGAAATGGTCAAAAGATTAAGAATAATTCATCTATCTATCGCGCTCTCCATCCAGAATCAGTGAAAGAAGGCATCGTGGCTGTACCTGCAGTCTCCTTGCAAAGAGCAAGAAACAGCAGGTGCATTGATACGGTGGAACTGTAAAGGGTTGATGGGAGAACTGATTTAGGAGCTGACAGGAGTAGATTGGATTGATTTGGAGATCGGGTGTGCAGAAGTAATTGCTGAGTATTGGTCAGAGCTCCTGCAGCACCAGTGTCAACACCATCTTTGTCAATAAATGTCACCACTAATTCTCATTCACATATATAGTTTGAGAAGGGTCTGAAAGAGTTAGAAAAAAAAAAAAGACATAGAAATGCAAAATGTGGATATATTTGTAAAAATCACATTATTTAGGAGTCAGTTGTGATTATTAAATATCTTTTAATGTAAAACATGATTTATTTTTTTATCTTTTGGGGCATAAGACCCTAGGAATAGAGGAATTGCAATGCTGGAACCAGTTTGAACGTGTGTTTGATCTAAGTCTTGTGTCCTGCTTCCAACAATCATCAAAAACAGATGCCTCAGAAAACTCGGGAAGAGATCTTTACTCGTGATAATAACTCCACAGGATAAAAGTCTTCCTATCCTTATCACTTATATCCTTAAGCACAAGGGTTTCTAATTATCATATACATTTTTTAATGCTACGATATGTTTTCACTACGCATGTAAATGTCTAACCCTTTTTTAATGTTGTATAGCCCACGGCCCTTGCCGATGCAGGCACCAGCATGAAGAAGTAGACGCTTCAGTGCAAAAGGTAAGATGTCAAATAGAAGAGGTATGGTATGAGCTGCATTTTAAAACAGAATTCAAGAAAAAAATTTGAATGTCAGAATGCAGCAGAAAGAGTGGGCTGTTTTGAGAGTGCCTGTCCCCCAGTTTGAATGCTGCAGCCAAGACAGGCCAGCAGCAAGGGGGCTGTGGGCGACAGGCAAGGCTGGAGCTCACCAAGTGTGATATGCAGCAGGAGGCTAAAAGGATGTAAGTGGGTGAGACAAACCATGAAGATCAGAGACGTGATGTCACATGGATACAAGTGTGCAACATATGGGATCACAAGCTCATTTCATTCCCTAACCATTCTGTTGTTAGCTGTGACAGCCATATAGATGTGTTTTGGTGCGTTTGTTCAGTGTGTTTTGAATCTGTATTCTCTTACCCTTGCATCTCATTCAGGATTGAAGAACGCAGTGTTTAAGTTCTCAGAATAAAGAGCGGCCAATAAAAAAAAAATATTGTGAGATAGTACTAGGAGGCACTTGCACAAAGCAAAGACTAAACATACTTGTTTGCTCCATAACTCTTTTTTTATATATTTATTAGGAAAATAGAGAAAACACTAAACTATTAGCTAATTTTCAAATTGGATCAGCTTTGCTTGCAGTTTACAAGATTACAAAAAAGTTCACACCAAGTTGTTTATTATTATTATTTGCAGTATCAAATCCATTTTAAATTACACATGCCATGAATATTTTAACGTGGTGTGTAAAGGTAGGAGCAGTCCTATGGGTGCATGAAAATTTCAGGTACTCTTCTTCAGCAGTGTTTAATATTCAGAACACATAGAGTAATCAGATGATGCCAATAGTCTGAATGCTGTATTATATGTCAGTAGCTCACTGGGATGTAATTAATACGTATCACTAGGCAGGTAAATAGGTCTGGATTATGTCTGGCTGCTTGAGGGAAACTGTATCTGTGGCTAGATTTATTCAGTTGCAGAAGAGCAAAGAGAACAGTACGACCCAGACCATGTACGACACAGTCTCACTTGATGGTTCATCCTACAGGCAAGATCTGACAAAGCCCTGTACAGCCCTGAGAGGTAAGGCTTCCCGATCCTCAGTATTTCTTACCGCCAAGCTTAGATGGCTCCTCCCTTGGTAGCCTAGGGTTCTTTTGAACTCATGGCAGTCACTGAAATGCCCAAAGTATTTGAGTGTTTGTGGGGCTTCGTTCTGAGTCCTGGATTTTGCTGTGAAAGTCAACTAGAAGAAAGTTAAACATGGCAACACTGAAGTCTATTTGTGCATCTGGGCCTAAACGCATACACTTAGGTTCAAGGTGGCTCAAAGCCTCTCAGAACTGTAGGCGCAGGTTAATTTTGTGTAGCCACGACAGACCCATGACTGCATCTGTTATGGAAAACAGAGGAGAGATAGAACCTAGAAAGAGAAATAGGATGGGGAAAGATCCAGAAAGCTGGGATTTATGGTGGTTTGGAGGGTCCCCTATACACTGGTCTGTTCCTCGGTGACCAACACTGGTGAGAGCAGCTAGGCAGAGCTATATCTGTAGTGTTTTATTGACCTTTCTCTCCCTTTCTTCCAATTTGTTGCCATAAGCAACTGGATATTTTGGCTACATCTAGCAGCAAACCTAGAGTCACTACTAAAGCTCTAAGGAGACCTGTGAAAATAACCAACCAATCAATGAATAATTCATCAAATGCTGGAATTATTTTAATTGATTTCATGATATGCTGTTTAGTATTAAGTGAAGTGTATCTCCTGATTAGGAAGTCTATTTTTCTTTGTTATTAATTTTTTAGCTTTTGTATAAAATGATTGTGCTTTCTTCTTTCTAATCTTTGTAAAATAAAAGGCTTTTATCTTCCCCATACATCTAGGAAGAGGTCTTTTTAATCAATTAAAACCAGTAAATTCACACTTTCACAAATACAGGCTCTTTACCTGGTAAGTTTAAAATGGAATATTTCTGACAGCTTTTGATGGTCTGCTTAGGCTGGCATGAGTGTCTGCATTATGTCTGCATCACTTGTATATAGCAGTTTGGGGAGTTCCTGAACATACCCAGCTGCAGCAACAGAGGTCTTGGAAGTACAGATGCCCACAGATGACAGCCTGTTTGGGCACATCAGATACCATCCATGCTGCTTACTGTCCTAATGGTACATACTCCATTAACTCACTGTGGTTGAGCATGTGGGGTCCTGAAATTCAGGGGTACATTTTTTCATGTTGCTGCTCTATTTTGGGAAGACATCTATACATGTGATAGCCAACATCTATCAAGTAGTGCAACTGCTGAGCAGTGTCTGTAAAGTAAATTTAAACACTCTGGAAATCTGTCTGGTAGCTTCAGAAATGTGAAGCTACATCAGAAATCCTGAGTGCAGGAGAGATGCATACCTCTCACTTCTGGTTAACTTCGCTACTTGTATAAAGAAAGGTCAGATATTTATGAAACACAAAGCACAATTCAGTGTTGACACTTGGCCTTGTAACAGCCAAATCTGGAGTATAATGTCAGTTGTGCCTCTCAGGAGATAAACTGTAGTGTCCATAAGGATGTTCTTCGCTCATGCCGTGAAGTCTAGAATAGCAGCCATTCTGCAGCTATACTCCTCCTGATCCCCCTTCCAGGTAGACCTTCTAGCAGGGGGACAGCAAGTGGTAGCTTGCTGGGAGAGGTTCACATTGTCTCTTTTATCATCACTGTGAACTGCAAGAAGAGTCAGGATCCAGGCTTCCTATACTCCATTCATCTCAATGAAGAGAGGAAAATGATGGTAAAGGACAGAAGATGGTTAAACCTACAGTTTCTCCAACACAATGATTCAATATGGCTGTTTAGTCATTGACATACTGTTCTTCACTTTCTCCTACACATTATTGTGAGGGGAAAAAAAATCATCAGTAATCACTGGATTAACTTCTCTCCAGGCTATGGGGCAGCTATTCACAAATAGCTTTTGTTACTGAAAACTATTGGCTATTGTACCTTTGTTTTCAGATTTCCTTTCTCTCTTATACATTACAACTGAATGAAAGTTTACTTCTAAAGGTTGATTCAAACTGTGGTAAGATGGTAGGCACATTTCCCCTCTGAACTACAGCGATGGCTTGACATTGTGAGGTCATACTTGGCCAAGTGTGAATTACAGGCTCCATCAGTTTTGCAATAGTTGAGGACAGACCACCTGTCCAGAATTTTTTTCTCTCTCCCTTTACTCATTTGTGGAAAATCAATGCCACCTTAACAATTTAGCAATATTCAGGAACAACTGCTGTTTTTAAAGATACATGTGCTATGTCATGGTTTATTTTATTTGGAATGTGCTGGTTGAATATTTTCTAGCCTTATTGATTTAGTGCCCTGTGAATTTTCCAGTCACCACAGCTAGTATCTCAAAACTGTCAAGACAGAAAATACCTGTCAGATGATGGAAGTCCAGCATAGATTGCAGTCACTGAAGGTTTGAATGTAGTCATGAGACATCACAGTGTATCACAGTAAATCATACAGCTGATAAACCCATACTCCATTACCCATTCAGAATTGCCTTTCCCTCTGTCCTTTCACAACAAAGCAGGAGGGGCTTCCACAAGTCCACCTGTGGCAGCAAACAAATATTCAGTAATAATTTGATAGCACGAGGACAGCACTTTCTGTATGGTACAACTGACTACTTGGTTAGACCAAGAGAAGTTGTGAGGTAGTTTAGCAGAATTGTTACAAACTAAGTACAGCTGACAGGCTGACCTAGGCCTTGGATTTTTTTATCATTACATTGTCTGTCTTTGACTCTTCAAGAATCTCACGCATTTGAATTACAAGTTCCTGTGGCAACTCACATGTTTTAAAGGACCAAGTACAGTGGGACACAGAGTGGCCCAGGGCTGGTGCTCAATACGCATAGGTTCAGAGTTTAACTGTGAGGGCACACCTGGAGGGACATCTAGCTGTCTTCTGCTCCTCTAGCAAGATCTTTTACTTGACATGTCATCTGCAATATCTGATAGAGCAAAACATTACACCACTTCGAACCAAAAATAGGAAAAAGTAATCCAAAACACCACCTTAAATGAAAATGAGAGGAAGCAGTATTTTCCTCACATTAAATGACTTTCAAGAGGGCAGTGGGGATAATGAAAAATTACAACGAATGTATACTATTCTTATGTTTTAATGTGATGTTTGGCAGCACTGTGAAACCAAGCACTCAGAAATTCTGAATCGCATCCAGAAATCTTGGTATGACCCTGGAAGTCATGAAAGTTCAAATAATTAATACAAGTTTCTCTTTATTTGTTTTCCTGGGTTCAAATCATTGCCATTCAACTCGAGTTTTTCTAGCATGGAGCTTACAGAAATACAAAAGGCTGCAGGAAACCAAGTGCTATGAGAACCAGCGGCCACGGCCGTGCAGGGGGATCGCGACAGCGGCCTCAGCAGCATCCACCACCGGCGACTTTGACGTCGAAGTATTTGTGGTGTGAGAAGGAAACACAGGGAGCTGCCAAAACGCGCTCCGACGCT
>NW_009606320.1:0-23432 GCF_000690535.1 Cariama cristata | reverse complement strand
ATCTCTTCCAGCCAAATCGATTCTGTGATCTCTTCTTGCAAGTAACCAGTCACAGGACAAGAGGAAATGACCTCAAGTTGCACCAGGGGAGGTTTAGATTGGATATTAGGAAGAATTTATTCACTGAAAGGATTGCCAAGCACTGGAAGAGGTTGCCCAGGGAAGTGGTGGAGCCACCATCCCTGGAGGTATTTAAAAGACATGTAGATGTGGTACTTGGGGATACAGTTTATTGGTGGGCTTGGCAGTGCTAGGTTAACGGTTGGACTCAATGGTCTTAAAGGTCTTTTCCAACCTAAACGATTCTGTGGTTCCGAGAGTTGTGTGAGGACATCCCTGCCTCACCCTGTACCTTGCAGATGGCACAGTGGACCTTGCCTCTCTGCACAGCACACAGCTGTAAGTGTCAGTAAAATGACCTAGGAAGAGTGACACCCCCTTTTCAACAAAGTGTAAAAATTTCCAAAAATATCGTCTCCTAGGTAGTATATTTTTGAAGCTTTGGTTTGTTTGAAAAAATGTCTATCACTGTATTCTTATAACATTTCAGGAAAATGTATTTTAGTCACATCTCTTGTTCTTGGGAAATTACTGCAGTCGGTGGAATACAGCAGTTGAATAAATTTAGAAAACAATTAAATACAATTATGACTATCCTTTAAAGAATAAACATATCAAGTGTCAAAAAACATTCTATGTCTACTGTGCTTCAGTTTGAGTCGAAGTACCATTTGTTCCTCTTCGATGAATATTTGAGGAAATAAAACGACACACCTGTTAAATTAACACATTTAATGTGCATCAAAGCTGTTCATTTGTACAGTAAATAAGTTAAAAACCTGATTCTTATATAATCCACTATTCAACCTGACTGACTGTTGAACCTCTCTAATCAAATGCATCTACATGATATTGTAAGCTACATTACAGTACATTATTAGCTTGTAAAATGAAATTGCTGCAACGTTATGTACTGTATATTTGAAGCAGTAACAAATTTACCAGTGATAGATGTGCTAATGGATACGTTGTATTGCAATAAATATAAATTCAGAATAGCAATTGGAAAACATTAACATTTTTATATATGAGTTTAGGCATTTATGAGGCTGATCCAGCTAGCAGTAAAAACTGAAGAGGTGTTCTTGCTAGCTGCCATTTCTTTTTTGGACTGTTGTGAGTAAAAGATAAGTGGTCTTTCTCTGCAGCCGGGCTTTTATACCCAACATAAGAGACTTACAACTGACAGAGCTTTAGTAAGTAGCTATCATTCCTTTCTCCAAGAAAAAGTGCTCTATATACCTGATCTGCAGGTCAAACGCAGGCACCACTTACCAGTAATTTTCCGTGGCCTTGCTATCAGTTTTTCTTCTTCTGCCCAACACTTCTCCCAGCCTTTCTCTCCCATTTTCCTCTTGAGCTGTTAATGCCACCATTAACTATCCAACAATTGTCTTTCTGAAAGAAACAAAACCATTTCAGGAGAAGAGTCAAAAATAAAGTGGAAAAAGTAGAAGACAGTAGCCAGCAGACAATGCTGGGTGGAGGACTGGGGATGCTGTTACCTCTCTCCTGGTGTCCGGGCACCTTTTGTAGAAATTTTGTAGAATTTTGTAGAATGGGTGCCCTGCGATCCTGCAGCTGGTACACCTGCACAGGGGTTGGGTGTACTGCAAGCCAACCTCCCTGCCAAAGAAAAACCACCGGGACAGTTGTATCCCCACAGAAATGCAGGAAAAAGACCACACTGGCAGCCAGATTTCAGGCATCGCCCATGGTGGTAGCCAGGGGAAAGATGGGAATGAGGATGTGTGGTGCAGGAGGAAAAGGGGCAAACCAGAAGGCAAGGGATGTGACTTTGGCAAAGGACAGTAGGATGGGGAGGAGGTTGTAAATTGTGACATGGAAGTGTGAAGTTGGTTAAGAACCATCAACGTCTCCATGTGTTGAGACCTCGTCTTACAGGCTGGCTGTTCATGTGGCATTTTGCAGATGCATGTGTTTTATTGAGCAGTGATGCTTTACCCCGCGATATTTACTCTGCGTTTACAGCCAATATTTTCTCCATGCATTATCCTTTTGTTTCCAGCTTAGTAAAATGAGGGGTGTGTTTCAGACTGAGATGCCACAACGCATTTGTGATGTCAGCAGAAGCGTGCAGAATGCAGATGCAATTATAGAGTTACTGGAACTGGCAGAAATACAATGAAGTGTTTGGGTATTACAATTTATCTTAATGTGAAGTGCTCTTAGTTCACTTGTCACTGAATATCCTTTTAATTAAAGACCCTTGATACCAAAACATGCTGCATTTGGGTAAAGACCAAAGATACATGCCACCATTATTCTAACCTTGTAATGATGATTATAGTAGCCAGTCACCCACCTTGTTAGAAAAAGTAGAGCACAAAGGCTGGTGAACTAATCAAACTTTTTAATCTTACTCACTGAAAGAGCTTTAATATACTATTTCTGAGGAGATAGATGGATGCTCCTTCCAACATGGGAGTGGAAGGAGCATAGAGGGATCTGTGAGGAAAGATCTACCTTGATTTTGTCCCAGTCTGCTTGTCTCATCATTTGAATTAGTTCACTTCAGTGGACTGGATGTGAAGTGGATATCCAATTATTTGTAGGCAATATAACCTACTCTGCAGTCAAAAAAATCAGTAAAAATCACTGCTAGCTAAGACTTTTTCCAATCTGCACTGCTCAAAATGGTTCTTGTACAAGGAAGAATAGAACAATTTAGAGAAGTCAGAAAATATTTGACACTTTCTTTGATGAGCAGCTTATAAATCTGCCTTTTGTCTATTTTTAAGACCTATTACTGTAGCATATGTGAGCCTTACAAGTCCTTGTGAATGTATCCTAGCACATTGGCAATGCAGGAAAGTATCTTGACTCTGAGACCTGAGACACATGAGATAAGTCTACACGAGAGGAGCCACGAGTGCCTCCCAGACCTGGTAGCACATGGCCAGGTCTCAGCTCACACAATGGCAGGGTTCAAACACGCACCTTCCTTCTCACAGGCCCCATATACACACAAATTCAGGTTTCCGTAGGAAATCTGGGTGCGCAGAGCAGAAGGGAGCTGTGGTATGCTGATTTGGGCTGGAAAAACAGACAACCACCTGGCAATCCAGGCACAACCGTATAGCCATAGACCTGAAGTCACCCTCTATATTGCGAACTTGGGAGCTCATGACTATAATCACGAAAAAAATAAAATAAAATTGTTGGATGATATTTTGTTGCATTTGAAGGGGTAAGATAAATAAGCTTAGACTTTAAGATTTGTATTTTTTTTAGCATCTCAATGACAACCCTTCCAAAGACAGTGGTTCAGGGCTTCATGTTGCTCTGATCTGGTTTCACATCGATTAAAATATATGTGCTGTATCCTTCTGTTCTTCCTGCATCCTTCTGCCAAGGGAGACGAATAACTCCTGCTCTTAGGAGCAGAGTCTTGCTCCTCAGCTTCCAGTGATGAAAACTGTTGAAGTGTCTGCGCTTTTATCTTTTGTCCTAATGTTAAGACACCTGTTCTAGCATATCATCAGGTCCCATTGGCAAAGTCCCAAAAATGATACCTCTTTAGTAGTCTCCTGATAGATGGTTTCCTGGCAACAACTGTAAGCTGTATGGTGCCTTTTCTTTTTCAACACTTTCTTGTTAGAGTAATTGTTATTCTTCTACAATTGTCTGTTTCTTTACTCTTAGGGACAGTGATTGGAGCATCTTGTAGATCCCTATGCTTCATTTACCTCCTGTGTTCTGACACCATCCAAAGTTGCAAGACTGCATGCACAGAATATTTGTTTAAAAAAACCGCACCTTCTCCTAATAATGCAGATCTCCATAGGCACTGGAAACAGCAAGTCTTTTGCAGGAAAAGCATATCCTGTCAGCAGGTTCAAATATGGGAGAAATAAAAATTCAGTCTGATTTTTTAATTAGTTTCTCTTTTAATATATTTTGAAAAGAGTTACTGGAAGACTACAGCTTAAATCTGTCTTGAAATGCTGCATTGACCAGTCAAATATACGCTATTTGTAGCAAGAATCCTCATGATACTCTGCCAAAATTTGGTTTGAAAAGCAAAATTCCAAAGATTGTCTGACTTTTTTTGGAATCTACCATCAAGTCTTAGAAGAGTGGAGTGTAAGGTCTTTTCTCTTTGCAAAATCCCAGCTCTGACCACATCGGAAACAAGAGATGCTGTTTGGCTTTTTCAAACCTATTTTTTTACTGACTTATCATGTCCACATGAGCAATGAGCTACAGAAGCACACAGAAATATACAGAAAAAAATGCCTGACTTTATTTGGTTCAGTTTTAATTCATTTTGAGTTGGATTTTAGGCAAAGGTTTAAGTTAGTTCATTTTTTGTAAACTAATTTTCTTCTCACAGTTAGTACAATTCACAGACTTGACTTTAGAATACATTATTTTTTCAAGACATCTCTTTACTGGCTGTGAAGAATTAATTCTTCAAACTAGTAGACAAATAGTCTGTGGCTTAGACCAGCCAACTCATTTTCACTTGTGGATTTGAACTTGCAGGCCGGATTCATCAATGCAATAATGAGACATTTTCTATATTTCAGTTTTTAACAATTTTCATATCCATATTCATTAAACTTTAAAAGATGATAAATAATGGATGGTTCTAGTGATGTCTGTTAAGTAAATTCCATAGGAAGAGAAAACATCATAAATGTTGAATTATACTATTGTTTACATTTATAATGAGTTTCCTTAAATGGATAAATTAGATCATTATTACCAAAACTATCCATTTTTTATTAGTATTTGCATCTTAAAGAATAGAAGTACTCATGTTTTGTTGAGAAATGGAAGTATTTGCGGTAGTTATTGCTTGTGATCAGCCCAGTTCTATCTCTCTACAGGTAAAATACAAATACAATAAATTTCATCTTCTGATCTTGATTGAAAATACCCTGCATAGTTTTATATGACCAGAAAATTCAGTGCCATGTTTCATTTATTGTTTCACAATAACTCTGCAAGTTAAGGAAAATTGCATAGTCCTACCTCTTCCTACTTCTTGGATTTTGCACATAAATTACTTTAAACTGTAAGTTCTTTAGATAGGTTCTTTCTCTATAACGTGTATTTGTATGTTGTCTACCATATCTATAACCACAGGATGCTGCTACACACAAGAAATTAAAGTCAGAAATAAGTTACACAAGTAAGTGGACAAGGACAGCACTGCTCAGCAGCCGTACATTTCAATTTGCATGTCAGAAACTCGTACTCAACATTTTTACCCCTGTAATTTATATGATTGGTCTGGTCTTAACCAGCTAAGGCCTCTGCAGCATGTTAACCTCAGTGGGAGAAGTGTGCCTAACAAATAAGTGATGCCAGTGAGCACTGGAGTATGAGTTGCAATAACTTTGGATGGTGGAAAGTTTTTTTCCTGCCTTTTCAGAACCTGCTTCGTTTCTATCTGCGTTGCCAAGACCGTATACATACCGAATGCAGCACACTACCCATATAAAAGTAAAAGCAATGCACACCAGCAGTTAAGGCATTGCAGAGGAAGCCCTGAAAGCCAAAACACTGAAAGATCTGCAAGATCTCTGAAGAAACCTGTGTGGCCTGAGGCTCAAGCATCTGTCCATCCCCAGGCTCCTATGTGATGAACATGCTGCTAATAGTGCCATATATCACAGCTGTCATAAGGAGGGTCAGCACCTGCATGTGTCCTGCTCAAGGAGCAAGTCTCCTGTAGGCGAACTACTTCTTAAGACAAACTCAGAGCCAAAGCATGCGGACTGTAAACGCTGCATTCTGAGAAACCTCTACCACCTTGGATTTGACACACCGACTGATGACACATCTGCTTACGACTATGCACAGGTCTCTTCTGGTTCACCTAAAGCTCTCCTCCTTTCCCTTGTTTCCTTGGAAAAGTCCTTGCAGACCACCAAATGCAGAAAGAGCTGGACCCTGTGGATGACACAGAGATTCTTGAGTAAGAAATGGCTTTGAAGTCTGATGTTAATCTGTAAGGCAAGCGAAGAAGTAAATCGGTTTCAAATCCTGGATGAGATCAAATTAACTTAGTTCAAGTATTCCCAAGACTGTTCAACAGCCTAAGAAAACAGAAGGAATCCTATTTAATTAGGCTGAAGAAAGGTGCTCAGACCTTTGTAATCACCGTGCCTCAAACAACCTCCTCTAATGAAAGATGCCAAAAGAAGTTTTACAGGGAAGTTACTGATTCAGATGATAAGCCTGTCACAGGAGCTAGTGGGATAAAGTCTCCTGGACACATTTCCATTTGTATCAAACTCCTGGAGCTCCATGAGTCTGTGAAATTAGTATTTCTCCATGGCAAGGGTAAAGCAGCCACAGAACTTGTGAGATACAGAGTCAAGGTGATGAAGTAATGTCTAGTTGTGTTTCAGGCAGCACCACATCTTTGGGTATCATGTACCCAGCCATGTTCATTACTCCATTTAAGGGACACACATTCAAAAGCTTCCTCTTTGAGATATCTTAACTATTTCGGAGGAAAAGATCACCCAGATTTTGGTGGGCCTGGAACGGTTAGTCCATCACAAGAGGATGGTGAAATAGTCCATGACTTAACAGTGTATAGTCAAGACCCATGACAGCAGCCTGGTCAAAGCTTTACAAATATTTGAAGAGGTAAAATCTAGTTTGAATGTGAGAAAACGTGCATTAGAAAAGATAGTATTGTTTTTCAACCAGTTGCTTTGACTTGTGGTTCATCTTAAAGAAGGAAGTTGTTCTGTGCTTGATGTAGGGCAGAAAAGGTAACACGCAGCATGGATCTTGAACATGGTCCAGCACAGAGGTACTCACAAACACAAAATCCTACTCTGACTGGGACATATGGATATTTTCACTATTTCATCAGATGGCTCGCTATATCTTTTGAAACTAATTATAAACCTATTTTCCCACTGAAACATATCAACTCTAAGCAGGCGCGCAATAAATGGTTTATGTCTTGAGGCACTCCTTCACCATCTTCCATATCCTGGGGAGATCTTCCTTGAAACAAGTGCTCTGTCAAGACATCCCATTTAAAGAAGACTGATGACACATGTGGGATATTATTGGCATACAGCACTACAGCGCCTGCAAAGAATTTCAGCCTGGTTCAGCTACTCAAGAGCAGGCATCCCTGCTCCCATGTCTGTGAGCCTGCTGTGTCGTAACCCACACACCTCTGCTCTCTTCAAGAAAAATAAGTTAAAAACACGGAAAAGGAAAAAAAAAAAAAATTGTCAGTGACCCCAAGCTGTGTAAGATGTCCTGGCCAGGGGGAGATCAGTCAGTCTGGGTACCCAGAGCCAAGCTAGACCAAGGCAGAGTATATCTCTCCAAGATTATACACTGTTAATTCACCACATAGGCTGCTCCAGAGAAGCCATATGTTCTCATGCTCTCCCACGAGCAGTGAGAAGACAGTACAGAACATCTCACACGATTTCAGTGGTAAGCTGACATCAGCTGCCTATCACACTCTTGACCTAGCTGCTCCCCAGCGTTTGCAGCAACGATACCAGCTCCTGCATATTATATTGTGAGCTGAACCATGAGCAATCATTTCAGTAAGAGCTCATCCGAGCCTGGATCCTAATGCCACATTTCATTTTCTTTGCAAGAGATTTAATTTGGCTTTTCAAAAAGATGAGATGAGTACCAAGTGCGTGCTTGCTCCCCCCAGAAAGCAGCAAAACGTCGCTTTTGGATCACTTACCTCTGAGACAGCCTTAAGATCATGCGTTTCATTTTGCTGGTCTGGCTTGCCTACTGCAAATTAAACATAGGGGATACAGAATGCCGAATAATGCAAGAAATTACCGTTTAAATAAATCATTAAAATAAACTATTAGAAATGGTTGCTCTGAGTCAGGTATATTATTTAGCGTAATCCTGTTTATTGACAAAACATGTCTGGATATCTTCTTTCCACACTTGTAATGGGCATCAAAGGGCATTTTCCCAGGCCAGAGCTCCCTCATATGACACGGCAGCCAGCTCTGTACCCAACAAGATGCATCTTCCGGCTTCCTTTCAAGGTCCTGCTCTTAACTAACTTTCCAGACTGCCTGACAGTGTTTTTTGCTGTAGCAGCTTTTAGGGTTGCAAAAGTAGTATCCTAGGCTCTGATTTTCCATCACTTTCCTTACTTTTGTCCTACTCTGCACCTTCACCTACCATTTGCTGTTGGTTTTGGCATATACAGGAACCTAATTTCTCTAAAGACTGAGAAAGTTTTAGGGGGATCCACTGACTTTAGAAAAAAAATTAGTATTCAGGGATTCAAAACTTACTTGAGGACAGCCATTAATACCATCACTAAAACATTGCTGTTACACATCGTGGCTTTCAGCACATTTCTGGTCCATCTTGGAACAGAAAATTTTTATGAAATTTGCTGCTGGTGAAGAACTGTTTTTAAGGCATATACCATGTTAAGATTTCAGTCTAAGATAGAGGTCTGTAAAGTTTGTCTTCCTGGATAACCAAAAAGCATGAACATTTGCACTTCATATGTCCTTTCATAAAAAAGTGCAGAGGGTGAATAAGCTCACTACACCTGTTTGAGACTCTACAATACCCATTTAGAAATAGAACCACTTTCATCGCAAGGTTCATGTGTTGCTTTACCTCCCTTTTAATTCATAAAGCTGGTCGTAGCATCAACAGTCTTCACTTTTGCAAATGACTGTGCCTGGAAAACAAAGGCCTGACTCTGTTCTGCTACCGAAGCACTTTGATCGCCAAAACATTCAGTGCAGGAGCAGCCATTTGGCAAAGCCTCCTCACTGTTTTTCAAACCACATTTCAGTTCAGTTCCTTTCATGCTGGCCCGGGAGCTCTCCGCACTGGGTTGAGTTATTGCCGTTGATTCCTGTGAGCTCTGGATCACGGTCTTGGTGAATGGGCCTAAAGACGTCAGTCAAAATGGACCATGGGGTGATAACCGCAGATATGAGCACTGATGTCACTTCTGCATAATTAATCTCTCTGTGTACTGTTCCCTTTTATCTGAGAAAGCTACCAAATACATGAGCATTGATTATGGAGTCAGAATGAATCAATGGAATTTTCCGTAATATTCAAGTATATTAAAAATGCATTGACAAATCCTGGATTCTTTAACCAGATTTATGCAGCTCATTTTAGGCTGAACTCTTATTGAACTCTATTCCAGTTCTGCTGGAGTAAGAATGGAGCAAGAATGTGAGAACATCTCGAGGTACACATTTGTGAGTTTTAAATGTCAACTATTTTGACCATAGAATTTAATGTAAAAATGAGACAGACTGATCTAATTTCTATTAGTAAAATCTGCAATCAACAATCTGAATGTTTGATCTGATCATTTTGGTTTTATATTAGGGGCTATATAAATAAATAAATGGGGACTATAGGTAAAACAGAGATTTATATACACAGCTCCTATTGCTGCTAGTGGGAATCACAATCCCAAAGACTCTCCATGCATTCATAGGAAAGCAAAAGCTCTGCCTTGCTTTGCTAGCAAATGTAGCATATACTGTCAGTATTTAACACAGAGATACACAGCTTTTCGTAAGTTAAAGAGGAGTTAAAACAATATGTGAACCTTGAAATAAAAAAAAAAGTGAAAAAGCAACAGAAAAAAAAAGGAGGAATCTGACAGCTGAACTGAGTCAACTGCGTAGATTAGATATGGAGAGGAAATTAGAACTAGCACAAAATGCTAACAAGCACAGAACAAATAAATGGATAACAGGAAGGGAACTGAACCAATATAAACAGCTGCAAAGGGTATTGTTGGCAGGATTTCAGGCCTAACAGTTTGAAGAGGACAGAAACATTTCATTGTTGAACAGTATTTTTTAAAAGATGTTTTACCTCAACATAATTATATTTGAAAAATATTTTCAAAATCACAAGCTTCCTGTAACCATGGGGCTGCTGAATTAGCCTGGGCTTTCTCTAGGTCTTCCCTCTCTTTTCCCTGCACTGAGGAAGGAAAAGGGAGTTGTATTTGTCTTGTCCTCAAACATCAGACTGCAAGGAGACCCTCATGGTGCCTGTCTGAGATACCATGCTTTCCTCTGGCTCTTGGACACCTCTCTTCCCAGTTCATGGTGTCTCCACGCTTTGCGGCTTTCTCACTCTGCCCAGTCCTGAAGACCTTTGAGTTTATGATAGAGTGTGGTTCCATCAACTCGATACCGCAGCTGGAATATTTATTAGCATTTTTTTAAGAAGTCTTCTCTGTTCTGGATGAGAATGATTTGTTTCCCAGTCACTCCAATGTTGGATGAGACTTTTGATTCCCTTTGCAGCTACTGGTGGTTTTTCACAACATGGACCTGCAGAGCATCAACCTTTATGGAGAGGGGAAAGAGCACAAATGGCAGTTTCCAAACAATAGAAACAGAAATCCTGATGAGATATCTCCTGTGGACTCGGCCTGAGGCGAGGCTGCAATGCTCCAGCCAAGCAAAGGGCACCGACTCCTCTTGGACAAGGACTACGGCGTTGCTGAAATAATGTAGTACAACTGACTTTAGTTAATGACAGTCACCAGCAGGTCATTATTGGTGTCTATTCTGCTGTATCAGGATATTCTGATAACATTCTGTTGATGTCCCATAGAAGATTTCGTCAGATTAAAACCAAAGCTCTCTGCCATGGACTTTGAGGTAGACCTGATACACACTTGCAAAGCACTAGTGGAGCAGCAGCCTTCTAGACTTTAAATTCACAAATTACTTTTTTAGGATATCTAATTAGTAGCTAGACATCTAAACAAGTCATATGCTTAACACGTTTGTTCAAAGCTTTTTCATTTGTTCCTTTCTCAATTATTTTTCTTTTTCTCCCCACAACTCTTTTTCACAGAGTGAGTGATTTCTGGGAAGACAACCCTTTCCAGATGCTTCAGGCTGGCTATTCAAACTGGTAATCATTTCTGGATTATAATCTTATTTTAATATGTATATTAACTTTATTAATCAAGAATCTTATTAAAATGCTTTTGATTTCTGCTACTGAGTCTTTTTCTTCACTGTGCATCCTCCTGTTAACACCACTCCCTCAAATAAATTTTAGAGGTGAACTTCTCCCAGGTTTGATTTTAGAAGTTTGAATTTCTCCCAGAACAGATTGTGTGTAACTTCTTATTGAATGTATTCAGATGCTGTGTCATAGATTTCTTTCTGTATTTTGGTTGGTTTTAATCCAGGTAAGACTGTATATGAGATCTTTAAGGGTCCTAACAGTATAGAAGCCCTCAGTGAACAATTTCAAACAATATCAGGTGACTATATGGTTTAAAGGGCATCTAGCTCCTGTTCACTTCTTTAGGTAGCTGGCATAGTTTAAAACATCTGGACACAGTCCCACCTCCACAAACCTTATTGACAGTTAAATGTAGAGGAGAATGGTAATCCTGCAGTGTTAGAACAGCTTCACAAAGAACACGCATATGATACTCAAAATTTTACCATTATTCTGCTTCCATTTGTCTTGTAGACCAGAGGACACAGAAGGAAACTTCTTCCATAGCTCTCAAATGATTGTATTTTTTTCATTTTCACCAGGGAACTCTCCTTCAGGTTTTCTTTGCTTAAGTGTATATGCTGGGAAAGTCAATGATTTCAGTTAGGACTCTTGGGTTCTACCACAAAAAAAATAAAAAAAAAGTTTAGAATTTTGAGAAAGGTAATAGAACTGGCTTTCTTTTTCCCGTTGACTCTACAGGAAAGATCACTGATGATGTTGTAAAGCACTAAGAAGTCACCTCAACTTACGAGAATGATAAAAATCAAGCAACCTGATGTGCATATTAGGAAGTCTGAGATGCTTTGAAATCTGAAGATGACGAGACTCCCTCTGCAATTCCATATTGTAATGAAATGAGCATAGGAATGAGAATCCAGAATAACTGAATTCTAGTTCAATTTCTACTCCCCATATGTTTGAAATGTACCTCATGCTTATGCAGCACAACATTTACATACTTAATTTTTAAAAACCACAGCATTCTAGCAAAGCTTTATTCCTGCGTGTTGCTCATATGTATATGTAAAACTTGTTTCTCCTTTAACAAAGATTGTTGGAATCACAGCACTTGACACGACAGTGAAAGATATTCTGTGTACACAGACCCAGGCGGTGCTTTTAGAAAATAATCTTATTATAGGGCAATGCTGGTGTTTTATTTTCATCCGATTGTAATGCTACAAGGGTGATACTGGAAAAACAAGTGAATACATGATTGTGGAAATGAAATGTTTTCAGAGACTGCTTACTCCTGCAGGCTTGTATGTTCACTGGTATATTTTTAGCCATATTTCATCTCCATTGCAGCCAAAACTAGTTCATGACAGTTCAACCACTTCTCTGGGAAAAGGTCATTTTATGTTTAACGGAGAGTTATCATTCTCTGCCCATCCACAGGGCAAAGATAACATTACTGCAGCATTTGGGAACTCCTGTTTAGAGAAACCATTAGCTCTATCCAAATAGTTAATAGTAAATTCACAGGTCAAAGCTTAGGATTGAAAATTCACTGTTTGTTATGAAGGAAAATGAAGGATAAAGGTCCAGCGACAAGGCATTGACTCCCCGACTCAGCCAGAGACCTTCTGCGCAGCTCTTTATTGCGTTTAGCTCAGGCTGTTTCTAGCTGAAAAGGGAGTTTAAAGCCATTACCAGGTCTGAAAAAAATGTGGTTGCTTCAGAGTTATCATGATGGTACAAGACCAATGGCCACAAAGGCAGTTAGAAAGAGTTCGAACTATGGCAGCGTTTCTGCAGAGATACTGTCCTCCAGCTGGTTCATTTGATGCGCTCGGTAATGGAATCTGGTACAAAAGGAATATTTAGAGGGGAAAAAAAAAAAAAAACCCTCTTTGGTAACTCTGGGCTTTGTTTCAGCCTGTAACTAACTCCAGTTACAGGAAGTATACAGTGAAAGATCAAAGCAAGAGACACTAAGTGAGCCTGTTGAAATGAAGTGTTACAGGCATATGTTCCTCATCTCACAGCTCCGTCGACTGGGTGCTGTAACAGCTGGGATATAAGAAAAATGTTTCAGGCAGATTCAGCAGAAGAGCCTGTACTTCATTTGGCCAGCTCGGAGCTTGCTTCTCACCGAAGGACTGCAGCAGCTCGATGGAGGGATGCTTTTTTGCAGCACATAGGCTACAAGGAGTTTATTTCTGCTAACTGCTTTTACACAAATCAGCGCAAACCTCACTGGGTGGCAAGTAGCCAGAGTGACCTAGAAGTCACCGGCCTCGGGATGCGCGTCCTGCTCCCTGCTCCCGACATCAAAAGCTGCACAATCAGGGGGCTGTGGGATGCACATCCTACGTTGTCCTCCGGTCTCCCAAAGTGGGAATGAGGTCTGTCCTTTGCTCCTGTACCAAGGCCACATTGTCTTTACGACACTACCCCCTGCTTCTCCACTTTTACTCAAGAGCCAGTGACAGTTTGGCCATGCGATAACACGCGTGATGCGCCCCAGAGCGTGCGGTCAGCACGACTGCTGGTGAAGTCACAGCAAATTAGGGTGATCCGTGTGCCGGCTGAATTTGCCAATTAATTCCCTTCTCCATCAAGAGCAGCACGGTCAAGTGGATAAGCCTGGGAGCCACGAGAAGGGGGTTTCCTGCTAATTCAGTTGCTGACCCGCCACTTGCCCTAAGGCGAAGGGAGCTTCTCCCTCTGCCCTTCCCACTTCGGGTCTGTGCCGTGCGCCCAGGGCAAGTGTCTTGCACAGGGACCGTCGCCAGCCGAGGCTTGCCTACGCGCTGCTTTTGCACTGGTTTCACCCGTTTTCAGGAGCTGAATTAAATTATGACATCTTTCTCCTGGGGGGACTTTGTAGCTGCGAAAACATCTGCTTTGTAAGGATACAGTACACTGGATATTAAAGATATTTGTGCCACACCTGGTGTAAATCTGTCTGAAAAGTCACCAGTCATCTCACTACTCCAATACATCTAATTGTTATTCTCGTTGCTGTTGTCGTTATTCCTCTTATTAATAACCTCTAGTACCTACCAGCATTTGGATTTTAAAAATCAGGTATGCACACGTACATGTCTATATCTCCATGCTATAATATCTACATGTTTCCACTGATATTTCTGTCTGGACCTTCCTATCTTGGAAATGCACTGCAGTGGCAGGAAGGATTTTAAAGTGCAAATGCGTGTACTTGAGGTGGTTAATTTCTGTACAGTGTGAAATCCTCAGTGTTAGAAGCCATACTACTGATTGGGGCTTTAATATAAACTTACAGGTGAACATAAAGAAGGCTAGATAAGACAGAAATTGTAGAAGCAAATACAGTCCAGGTATTTAGAAGATCAGAGAGTAGCTCATGCTGTGTTGTAATATCTTTCTGACTTTTTGCGGATCCTCCAGACTATTATATGACAGCTTAACTTCTCACCAAGTAATATTAATCACTTCTTAATCAAGGTATATTGGTTTTCAGCTTAAGACTGAAGAGAACTATTTAACAATATATCTTTTTAAAAAATGGTTGAATAATTCTCTGGCAGGAGTGGGAAGGGTGAATTTTTATTTTTCTAAAGAATTAATATGTTTTCTAAAGAATTAATATGTTTTCTACAAGCAAGGAGTATTTTTTTACCCCCATACCCAACCCTGCCTGGCTGCCTGAAATTAAAATCTAATCACAGAGCCTCAGCACACTAAGTACTTTCTTTGCAGGCAGAGTGCTTCGTAACATGTAAATTTGAGGCGAGTTTTATTTAAATGAAGTCCAAATCCCAGTTTAAAAACAATTCTGTTACCATAGCTAATTGCTGCATGTGACTAGCACTGTTAGTTCTTCTTTATGCCTCTTGGTTCTGCCTCACGCTGTACAGTAAGTGATTTGGCAGTACTGTACCCGCAGCGCTGCCAAGAAATCAGCAACATTTACTTCTTGATTTCTGAAGTGAATCTGTATTTAGTGGATTTTGGGGAAGAAATCTGACCATTTTTCATGTGCCTAAAAGTGATACTGGCAACAGGAATTCTAAGGAAACCTTTTGTACCTACAAAACTACGTAACTCGTTAACTCCCAAATTAGAGAAGGGTCGATGGTTTCATTCGTACATGGTTATGAAATAGGTTTTATATGTCTGCTTACAGGCATTTGCAATATTAACATACAAGGTGTTAGCCTTGGCCCTCAACTAATGTAGTGACCATGCAAAACAGAGGGGTTTTTGGCTTGCATGCAGACGCAAATACGGAGGTTGCAGTCACCAGGCTATCAAGATACTGTCTAAGTTTCCCAGTATAAACATACCAATTATTTCAGCCTTTGAGGGAGCTCTGCTTCTTAAAATCAATGATATTTTACGTTCCTCAATGTGACTTATTTTTGAATCTCTTAATCAGAGGCTGACAGCTTTTGCCAAAGTGTAGTGAATTGCTTACCAGTGATTTCCTGTTTTCTCCACTGATGTGAAAAACACAGGGCAAGTTTAACACAGTGCAAAAATAGTGGTTTTGCAGCCTACTTTTTAAAAGTCAGCTTACAAAGGATACATTTTCTATCTAAATTTTATTTTAAAGTTTCTAGGTTTCATTAACTCTAATTTTTTTCCACCTTTTATTATTATTATCTTAAGAAATGTCAAGCAGTTTCCAAAGCATAATAACTGCAAATGAACTTAGTTTCATACTAATACAGCATGTTGATTTTATCTCAAAAGCAAAGCGTTAATCACATATATCAAAACTACAGACGTACGAAAGAGTGAGTTTTCCCTTGTGGTAAAGACAAGGTGTATTTCAAGTCACCTATGTCCTGAGAGGATGTTTATAGGTGTAGACAACATGCACTGTTAACTTAATCTCTGTTTACAAACTGCTAGGTGAAAGGGCAGAGTCTGTTTATTCTGTTTCATGTCTCATGACAACTTGAAGCTTTCTGTTAATGGTATCTATCAGTGACGAGGGCAGGAGGGAAAGTCATGAAAAGCTCTTGGTAAAGTAGAGCAAAACACTCTAGCTGAGAGTCCGAAAAGTTATAGTCCAGGTGGATGACTTTTGGACTTTGGTGCAGCTGAGAAGATTGCCCTTGGGGGAAAAAAAAAAAAAAAAAAATGTAATTTTTAAAATGAGCCCAAAGCATGCTGGCACAGCAGTTTGGGAGCTTATTCGAGACCACATAGATACCTATGAAGTGGAGATGTTCAATAAAGCTATTAGCTATGTACCTTGATATCAATTCTCAACACTTTGATTCAAGGAGAAGCCGGTAATGAGGGACAGCGAGCAACTTTCCAGGTTGATTAGTTTGGTTTCTTTGACTTTATGGGAAAGACCTATTGAGTTTTCTGTTCCAGGACACTGCTTCTTGACAAAGGTAATGGTAAAACATCAATAAACATCCTAAATGATAGCAGCAGGCATAATCATGAAGCCAATTCATAGACAAAATGTACTGAAGTAATGCACCAACAACCTCAAGACAAATGCCTTACCCCCATACTTGCAGACACTGGCCGTTATTTTTTGTGTCGCCTCTATAACCCCCCTAAAAGTGTCTCCTTTCGTTCAGTCAGATCTGGACATTTTAACACAATACTTAAAAGCTGAAACTGCAGTAAATAAAGTGTTTGGTACGGCACTTTAAGAGAATGGGCTGCTTTAAATGCACATAGATACTCTGATTAGTTTACGGTTCCTCCCTTCCCTCAAAATATCACTAATGAATCAGGATACTGTTTCTCAAGGTACGTAATTTGTGACCGCTTTACAGCTGAAACAACATTGTTTTTAGAACTCCTTGAGCCTGACTTCAGGAAGCAGTTAGATATTATGAGCTTCAAAAAAAATAAAACCTGAATTCATTAAATTTTTCAAATTGCTGTTTTTCATTAAAAAGCAACCCCACCCACAACCCTATGGGCTTTGACAGTCCTGGATGCAGCCAACCCATGCAGAAGAGAAAACAGCTGCTGGGAAGCTGTTATGGAGAGGCCTTCTTCAGTGGAGAGGCACAGCCCAGGGTGGGCTTGGGCACAAGCCTTGGGAAGCTGGAGACGAGCAGAGGGATCCATGGTCATCAAGGGATGTCAGTTTGCCCCCTGATTGCCACAAGGAAATTGTTCCGTTTAGCTCGAGCTGACATGCACTCTGAATACTAATGATGGTCCTTTGAGTAGAAACAACATTACCTGTTTCCCTGGGATCATTTTGGTAGAAATTCAGGTTATAAAGGAAAGTGCAGAACTGGCTGCTGTCTCCGCTTGCTGGAGCAGAGACTGAGATAGTCAACCTCCACCCATTAACTAGATTCTAAGTTACCCTCACTTCTTGACTATGGGTGGGAAAAGGTATCTACAACTCTTTTCCATCAACTCTCTGTGACTTGTGGACATTGAAAAACTGAACAGATGCAGCATGCTTTCCTTGGTCAGAAAACCAGCAAGTCCACTTTGTTCAATCAATTATACAAGCATACAGGCACAGCTCCAATACATTGGGTTTAAATCTAGGATTTAAAAACACTGAATAAACCAGACATTTTTCATTATTATTATTATTATGCTAATTATTTACTAATTATTATAAGAATATGTCCAGAACAAAAAAATACCTTTTATAGGTTGCTGCTGGTGAACAGAATAAAGGGGAAAGCAGAACTGTGGGAAGGTTTCTGTGGCATAAATTAAATTTTGCATGCCACATAGGATGCAAGATGTTAACTGTATTTGAAGTTATTATATGTTGAAGGCTGTATGACACACAGTTGATATGTCATCTAACTCATTTGAGATCCACAGTCTCCTTTGATGCAAGCTTAGAAGTGTGTCTCCTCATACATTTCTAAACTGTAAAAAGTATAAAAGTAATTTTAAAGTAAACCCACCCCATGAGCAACCATTAGTTTTCCCTCTTTAGTGTGTGAGGCCCTGGTGCCCTTGTGTGTTTTAAAATTACCAGTGACCGTTGCAGCTGAACATTTCTAGCATCTATATGCCATGCCAGCTAGGGAACTACAGATTGCTGTCATGGGATTATTTAGATCAGGCCAATTAGAAACTTTAAAACAACTCTTTATTGGATTGGTATTCATTAACATTATGCATCTCTCATTGATCTTGGTGGTCTTCAGCGGCTAAGGACAAGGCAGCCAGTCACAGTAACTCTTTGATGGAGGAAGCCAGAACAAAAGGTGGATGCTTTCTTCCTTCCCCATCCTTCATCACTCATTGATGGGGGGTTTTTTTGTGTTCATCTTCCCCCTGCTCCCCAAAAAGAAAAGGCGGTTCATCTCATTTGCCCTTGACACCTTATTTTCAGGGCAAGGACTTTCTCCAGCTTCACTTTGCTGGACCATTCTGCAGAATTATCCTTCTTGCTTGATCTGCAAGATTATTTTGGTTTTATCAGACTTCTTAACTGCCTGCTCATTCCTGTCTTGCAGATTTTACTTTTTGCACGTTTTCCTATTCCCCATTCGGGCAACTATGTCACAAGCCCCAGTTTTCGCCTTTGCAGTTGTGGCTATTGCTTACATACATAAGGCAAGCCATGTTATGAAATGTAATAGGCTGTGTTAACAATGCTTCAAAATGCTTAGAGAGTCACTGGTTACTTTATTTTAGTGTGCTTATTTCTGGGTTCCAAGGCAAGAAAATAGTAATTTTATTATCATTAATCTGCTTCTACTTTTTGAGTGTAACAGGGTTCTGTTTGGTCTATATTGATAGACACAGCCCTGACTGAAGCAAGATAAGGGGAAAGAGGTATCACCTCACCTGCAATGTGTAACACAGAAGGAACTGGCAAACTGGCCGGTGCTAATGAAGTCAGTTACGTCGTTTCAGATGCCATTTCATACCCCTGGTATATCAACTCCTAGCTGCATCCTTGTTTTCATTAGCTCACGGTGCCATTCAGCTCCTTGAACCAAGATCAGAGCCCGGTGCTGCTGAGTCCCCATAGGCACATAAGAAACAGTCTCTGCCTCAGGAGATCAAAATCTAAATAGAGGAGACAATCTCATAGCTTCAGCAATGTCACAAAAATGCCATTTAGTTTTTCCAGCATCAGTCAAGAAGATTCCTGTAGAGCTGGAAATGAACTTAGTCCTTCCAGGTCTAATGAACCGTAACTTTCTCTATACAGATATATATATACACACACACGTATTCTGCCTTTTGAAAATAAGTCTTAGCACGTATTTGGATAAAAAAAAAGGTATTTTTCATCCACATTGTACAGAAAGCACTTGCCTTCAGGTTTTGGTAGGGAAAACTGGGATAAAACTCTGATTTTCTCCACTCCTTAGTATGGACCTCTCCAGGTCAGGTACTCTTGTGCAGCTGCTCCCACGAATGCCATCTGCACAAAGAGTGATGCTACCCAACACTATGGGATTACGGACAGATGTGATCGATAGGCAACCAGAGGCTGCACCTGACTGCAGAGCAAGCAGAGATCCTCAGTTCGGCTACAGGCACCTCTGCAGGGACCATGGATGCCCAAATCTGCCCTCTAAAGCCAGACCTTCAGGACAGGGTCATTTACGACCAGATAACCAACTTACTCTGTAATGCGATTGAGTTTTAGTTTGTTATTTATATATTTGCATCTCATCCTTAGAGATATATCAACTACAAAGTACAATTAATATCATTTTGTGTTGAGATAGCATAATTACATTATGCAATGTTAGGTGAAATAAATTCACACTGCCAACTGCTATAATTAAGACTCTGTTGGCCAGCCCATTTTTAAAACTCTCTCTTCAGTCATGAGTTTCTGAAAAATTTATCTTGTCTAGCAAACTGTATGACATATATCCCTGTCAGTGGATGGGAATAATTACTCTGAGTATAATTAATGCAATCTGAAGGGCTTCAATAGTCATGGAGTTATTATGTAACTGCACAATAATCAAATTATCAAATAACTACTCAGTAATTTCATGGTGATTTGTGATATATTCGATATTCGCCTTGCGCAAACAAATAATGCTGTCATACAATTCAGAACGGATGTGAAAATCTGCATGTCAATACTGAAATATATGCCAGATTTTTATGATGGCTTGTTCCCGAAGCAGTCACTGCTTCTGAGCGTATTTTCTGTAAGCATGAAGATCAAGAGGCATGTCTATTTTTAGTGAAAGTATATATGCATATAAACATAAACACTTCCACGGGCAAAGATGGAAGTATGTCATATTTAAAACTTGGAATATTTAAGACTTAAAAGTTAATGATGCTCATCTGGGCCCTAAAATCAGGATCCTGGCCCTGGAGAAGGTTCTCCACAAACCTGATTTGTACGGAGTACGTGGGCTGACTTGTGTTTTAGTCTTCACAGTTGCAAATCTCATAGTGAGAGCTCACTTAGAGTCACAAAGTGCACAAGTGTTTGGGAGCATATCCTGGAGCTTCAATTGTGTGCACTGTGGAAAGTCAGACAGTGCTCTTAAAAGATCTAACAGTCTTTGAAAAATGAGGTTTTAAAAGTGCCATAAGTGGATTTCATCTTTGGAGGACCAGACTGGGGCACTCTGTTCTGAACTGGAGGGAGAGTGGTGCCTTTTTTGGTGTGGGGAAGCCATTCTTGCTGTTTTCTCTTTTACATGCATATTAGTTTGTATTATCAAGGGAAACAACTGTATAGTACTAGCGGATACAGTTTGTCATTGAAAAGCTTATCTCTTTTGTTTCAATGAAATCGCTACTGTAGTGACACAGATATTATCACCTCACTTTCTGCATTATCTTAATAAAGTGTCTGTCTCTCACTGTATGTAAGTAAACAGAAAGCATCCTGGGCCATATTCAAAATACCTATACAAATCCAAACCAGAATATATTGATTCTAGTTAAATAACTGCATACATTCCACATTATACACATGTAGAATAACACCCGTGAGAAGCCTTCTGGCTTTCTCCGCACCTGATATTGGGCAGATATCCATGCCCCAAAAACCTCTTCATGTCTGCAAGTAATCACCCGACAGCCTCAGGGGATCAGTTTTAACTTTTCTGGCTCTGGTGTTACCCTGTCCAAAGGGTCCAGGGAGGAGCTGAACCAATCCTTTCTAGAATCCTGAGAGACCATTTGCTGAGTTTTTTGTCTCATGATTGCCTGCCAGAGCAGTACCACAGATGGGCATGGCATGGGGATGGGGGTGGCATGTTTGCTGGTGGATCACGTGAGAGAAGCACATGTTGCCCAAAACTGTAATAGGCAAAAAAAGTTATACCCAGCAGACCATGAATAATTTCATACCACATAAACTGAGACAAAAATGTGTGAAAGGTATCAGAGGAAGGAGGTCCTGTTCATTCAAGTAGCCTGTAGATAAGAAATATTTTTGGAAGCTAATCTTGGCAGTGCTTTACGTCATCTCCACTCTTTACTTTCGCAGCTATTTTTTATAAGGTTGTACTTAGTCCATGCTGACTGCAGGGATCAGCACGGAACTTGGTGATCTGAAACTGCTACCAAACGTAATTCTTAGGCTTTGTGCTATGGGTTGTTCGACTACAAAGAAGAGAAAAGAAAAAGAGGAGGAAAGAGAGTGAGAGAAAAAGAGAGATCAAAAGAGGGAGAGGAGAGGAGATCATGGGACAAAGATGCTGGCCCAAAGCAGGCTAAAGACCCAGAAGAACACCAACTACTACTTTGTTATAACCCATCTTCAAGAGAAGGAATGATCAGGCAAAGGTAAAAAACAACAAATAGAAGAAAAGGGAGTATTGAAAGGGGGGAAGGAAAACTTACGGTGCTGTGAAAGTTGCATCAAATTAATATTTCATTGATCTTTGTGGATAGTGATTATTTACCTTTTCTAAATAAAGGCAATGTATCTATTTTTTCATTCAATGAAGGGACAAAGGTCAACATCTGTTATGTAGCTGTTCCTTTCTTACACTAGTGTCAGTTTATTTTCATTTTTATATTATGTTCTTAAATATATTTCACAAATTCTTTTATATATAGAAAATGGGAAAACAAATCTTCTAAAAAAATTAATAATTTTTAGTTATTGTTCAGGGAATAAAACTATAGTTGGGTTGTTTGGTGTCTTTTCCGTGCATTCAGTTTATTCCAGTGTAACAAATCCTAATGCATTAGAGATGTATTCCTCCCACTATGGACAAGTGGACACAAGTACGGTTAATGACATCATTAGTGACATTTATAAATTTTTTTTTCTGTCATAACAAATATTCACAGACTGCATTTTCTTCTGTATCAACGTAAATTACCGGCAATGAAATGTAGTGCTGTTTCAAAGAGGCACTGCTACCTTCCTAAATGTCTTAATCCTAATTACTTGTTAACGTTCATATTTCATTCTCCCAACTTGCAAGCATCTAGCTTTTGCTCAAAGTGGTGATGCAGGTGATAGGCCTAACTAATTCTAAAGATGTCAGTGGAAGCTCCCCTGTGGTCATACACATTGAAAACCTACCAATAACCCCGGATCTTTGGTGGGATCTCTCATGAGGCTCCCAGAACTGAATCCATGACCAAAGCCTAACCCCTACACCTGAGCAAGCAAGGCAAACTTAGGAACATACACACTACAATTAACAAGAGGAAAGGGTAATGCATAGCTAAACAGATCAAACCACCTAGACTAAACTATGTCGACATATAGCATTAATCTTTGCATCCACTGTCCAACTGCACAACAAAACTGCAGTGGCACGAAGAAGACAGAGTGTGGGGACTGTGCTGTGCTGGTCTGAGCAAGGTCATGGCATGCAATTTATTCCTGGAGGCTTTTAACTGGGGAGGGAAGCTTTTAACTTGAGAGGGAAAACAACACTCTGAGACAATTCCTTCTCTTGATTTTCAGAAGAAAGATTTCCAGAGACTGCTCATGCAAATGGCAGGAAAGGGGAATTAATATCTCCATGCCTGTTTCTAGCCACAACCAGAAGCATGTGTTTGCAATGTTCCCAAAGCTGCCCGCCAGCGGCAATCCGAACTACTCCTGGAACCGGCAACCCTGACCGAAAAGGAACTTACATTCAGTCCTGACCATCTCTAAACAAAAGGCTACAGACTTCAGGTTAATGCCACACAGAGGTCCCGGAGGGGTTGTGATGGGAATAAGAATGTCAACTGTAATACTTCATGAGCCAAAACATCTGAACTACTGTGTCCTTTCCTTGTAGGGGGAGAAAGCGTTTCACTACCGTCGTCTACCCAACACCATGAGTGGCATGCCCACAGTGGGAAAATGCAGAGGGACATGTGGCTGTTTGTGTTACACCAGTGAAGAGCAAGTTTCAGTGATTCCATCTGCTCCATCTCTAATTTTTTTCTTATTAATCAAAATACGTGGGAAAAGTGATCAAAGAGAGAGGAAAGGGAAGGGAAGGGAAGGGAAG
>NW_009606319.1:0-5381 GCF_000690535.1 Cariama cristata | reverse complement strand
ATAAATATTTATAATTTTTTAATCTTTCTTTATGCTAAAATAAGCTATTTTTTACTTATTTATTAAATTTATTCCTCTAATAAGTTCTTCAGAATTTCTACAAATGGTTCCAGTGAGGAATAGATTCCAGAATATATCAGAACTTTTTGACATTTGTCTTATTTCTGTAATAAATGCACATTTCTGTTCCGAATGCTGACCATGCTATATGAGGAACCACTGATTTAAATTTCTGGCTGTGATCTAATGTGTTTTTTGAAGCTGTCTGGTTATTGTCTTGCCTTCCACTCCAAGAGAAGTTGTTAGTTGGAATGTGAGTTACAGCTGTGCAGCATGACAGAGGGAAGGAGGCTTCTTACCACTCCGTTTGTCCTCAGGCAAACTGACCACAGAAGACTTGGTCCTTTTAAGTCCAAGCTCTACTAAAGTCCATAAGCATGTCTGCAAGCCTGGAGTGAAATCTTTCCAAGCAAATTAAGTGGCCAGGTCAAAGCTTGTAGCCTTTGGTCTTTATTCATGTGAAAAATGATTGGACAGTGGAAGCCAGTAAAACTAGTAATACTGAATGGGCTTATGTAATGGTCAAACCTTTATCCTTTTTCTTAATATTTTAAGGCTTATTTCTGTGAAATGCTTGATAATCAAGATAGGTAGAAGTTGAGGGGAACTTGCAGCGTACACATCTGTGTACTTCAGCAATGCCTCACCTCAGGGCATCATGTGATGCTGACAGTTAAAAAAAGGCTTATTCCTATATTTCTGCTGAGGGAGTTACAGTGATAAAAAACTGAAGTGACACAGAGAAGTCTCAGGTCCTTGTTTACAAATATATAATGGTGTCTCTGTTCCAAAAAGCTTGCAGCCATATACAGGGATTACTGTATATATTCCCACTGCCTTCAACAACATTTCTCACTGTAGTAAGCACTGTCTGTTACTGCTTGCTAAACCTGAGGGTAGACATAATTGAATGCAAAGCCTCATGTGGTTTTATAACTGAAATTTTTGACAGAAGGGATATTTATCAGAAGCTACCTAAAGAAAATACAGGACTTGTTTTTGTTGTATATGTATACCAGCTAAATCATCTATGCTAATATCACATGAATGTGATGCATTTATTTTACAATGCTTTATTATTAACATAGAGATTTATATACTAACATTTTTTTAATGCTCCTTTAATCTGTTCTCTCTGATGCAGCAAATGCTGATATTTAAAACTTGTGGTTCTTTTTTCATTGCTGGCTTTGGTTCCTCTAGAGCAGACTCAGTACTATATTTGAACAGTGTACATATCACACGCTAGTACAGGGTTTTTTTCAACACTCAAGAAACTAATCATGCCAGAAATGTCTCCCTGGAATACCTAGAAATTGCAGACCATTACTTGTGGATTATATTATTTTCTAACATTAATTTTATGTCACGATATCTCCCCAACTTCAGTGAAGATACTCTGAATTTCCTCCACAGTGATAGTGTCACTTTCCTAATTAAAACTGTGTGCTCTAGTAGCCTGATACGTAACTAAAGAATTTAAAGATCATTAAGCAAAAAACTTCAGAATCTCACGTAACTGTTACGTGTGAATCTTTAAGTGCTAGCTACTATCCAAGCAGCCTGAATAAGTACTACCATCCTGATTTAAAAGTGGGAAGGCAGAGGGGCTCAGTGAGTGACAGACCACAAAGACAGATACCACCACCAGTTGAACTAGGGTCCAGGAAGGAATTTTGGATGCCTAGTGCTGTGCATTAAGATTTCTTTCTACCAGTCACTATATCCCTAATACTACATCATTAATGACCTGCCTTTTACCACCAGCTCAAATTAGGATAAAATTAAGCCTTAAGCACAATTTTTAAAGACAATTCTTTTAGCTATTTTAGGATGAAATAGCATTTGGAAACCCCATTTTTCTCCAGTAAGACAAATCTCTCTTCAGATGTTTTGGGTGGGGTTTTTTGCTTATGATTTTAATACAAAAATCTAAAGAGAGAAGAGTGCAATATGCTGAAAACCTTATTCTGCCCTCTGACACTTTGTGATACACCTTTGCTTTATGTAAAATTGGCTTTTGCACTTCAGTCCAACCCCTAGTTTCAAGTGTCTGTGAATTATGATTACAGCTTTTTGCCCCTAAACCAGTTTTTACATTATCGGTAAGGACAGACTTTTGACCTAGATATTGTAGCGTGCTGTTTCCCCAAGGCAGCTGAGCAGAACCAGTGTCAGCGGGAAGTGTCATCTAGGAGTAAGAGAATACAGCTATGAATCACTCCTGGGTGTTCTGTTTGCTTCACTGACATGTTTCCCTGTATGTACAATGTGTATACCAGTACTTCTCTGTGCATTTGTTTGTGGCTTTATTAATGAACTAACATGTTAAAGAACACAGTAATAGTTTGAGATGAAAGATACTATAAAAGTGCAAATAATTATTGTCTCTGTAATGCTGATAGTCTGTGTCATGGTGAGCAGAACTTTCCAGTATTGCATCAGCGTGATTACCCTGCCACTCCCCATCCACAAAGGAGAATAATCCTCCTTCAGTGCCAGCACATACACAATACACACATTCAGACAGTATCCGAAACAATTTTAAATAATGGTTTCCTCGCAATGTCTAAGAAAAAGACTTTCAACAACAATTGTAATGGATGAGAGAAGATGATAGATTGTAGAACAATATTAGGACTGATCTAAGCCTCAACTTTATGATTCATGATCTTAATCAGAATTATGGAAAGATTTGTAATTGGTTAGTGCTACTGCCATTTATTATTTTCTTTTTACATACTCTGTGTAGTGTATTTGTAATTATTCTGTATAAACTCAGCACTGCAGTCGTAGCTATCAAATTGATAATTTTTCTATTAAGTTGTTTGTTATTAACTTCTCACTCCTTTGCCCTGTCTTTCATACTGTCCTCTAAGTTTCTTTTATTTTGTTTCAGTATGTTCCCTGTATCGGCCTCTCCTCTCATCCTCAGGGAAAAAATCATACCTGCAAGGGGTGTTAAGCATTTGTAGCACCATGTAAGTTACTTGTTTCTCTTTAAAAAAACCCCCAACACATACTAGCTAAACAAAAAAAGATGCAAGAATAAAGTAAAATGTAGCTGAAATATAAGTTTCATAATAGAGTAATTAACACATCATGTATTCTAAGGAGCATAGACACAAGTAACAATTTGTCTTCCAGGGCAAATAAGGAAAGTCATCTTAAGAGAAATATCAACTAAGATTACAAATGCAAAATTCCAAAAGGCTCCTTTTTATCAGATTTGAGGAAACAATGATTTACAAACGAGTGTGGAAAAAAATTGTAGAAATCTCTTAGCACCATGATCTATCCAAACTGTAATACTGTTTTTAATGACTAACAGTAAACATTTATCTGGTTATTTTCTAATGTTGCCAATGATATACCTAATTGAGTATAAAATTGTCAATTTAAAACATATTCAAAGCATACGCTGTGTTTTAAGTATTTTTTTTCACAATGAAAAATAATTGATCCCTAAAGAATAGGATGGAGGAGCACTGAAAAGAACATATATAAAAAGATACTGCTTGTCTCATGACAGGATCATAAAAACGATTTGTGCTAATGTAGGTATTTTCTCTCTTATAGCCTTCATCCTTGTCTTTGTATGCTATTTTGTAATAATACTGTAAATTTTGTTATATCTCTTTTTCATGTAAAGAACTCTAATCATCCTTCTGTTTTACACTGGATAAAAAAGAACCAGTGGAGGAATAGGTACATGGTGGGAAAATCAGAAGCAGTTTACATGTCCCTCGAATCTTCTCATGTTCTGGGCCTCCCCAGGACCATGGCATAAATTAGACAGTCTTCAAGTCTGCTCTATTTCTGTGCAGTATCTTAAAGGCCCCCAAAGATGATGTAGCAGCCAAGAACAGCAGGAACACTTCGATACTGCCCACACCTCTGTTCCACAGCTCCCGGCTGCTGGGTAGAGAACATTTGCCAGGTCATTGGCAGCAGCAGAGTCTTGGCTTTAAGGATATTTATCTTAAATGCCAAGTCATTTCATCTTCCATCTGTATGAGGGAACATGGACATACAAGTGTTGCAAAAATGGCCTTTCAGTTCACAGCGATAATTATGATGTTTTCCTCACTGATGTGAAATATCTGGGAATTGTCTTTGCTCACCAAAAGAAAAATGGATGACAGTAAATATCATGGAATGCTCTGTCCATCGATGAGCTTGCATTGTGTGGTATCAAAATAATTCAGAAATGTTCTGAAATTAATAGGAGATCAAACCACTAGAAAACCACCCATACTGGTAGACTATATTGATTGCAGTGAATTCATCATCACTTTGCAGAAGCAGCATGTACATAGGTCCTTTCCCCATACTTTCTTTGAGGAATGGATGGCAATGCAAACAAAGGAAATAGCAGTTGTGTGCATCAGTAGAACCAAAAGCTTCTCTGCCAAGTAGAATTATGGCAAGAACTAATTGTAGACATTAAAAGACTCCTGGGATCATTGAACCCGCTCTGCTTGACTTTTACTTCAATATTTCCTGAAAAGAACTGGTTTGCTTTGGGAAAAAAGAAACTCAAGGCTCCGTGTAACCTGACAATCCCTGGGCTGTCCCATCTTATGAAGACTGACTGTGCACTGACCGGGTCTGAAATTTGTCAGCAGAGTTAATTAATGTTGTAGCACATCAGGAGGAGGGGAGGCAGTGTGAGGATCCATTGATGAAGGGAAATGTTCTTGCTCTGCACTGTGCTGGCACACCAAGTGAGAGGGACTGTCCTATGGTGGGTGGCTGGCTGGGGAAAATGGGCAGGTACCCACAGCAGTGTACCAGGAACGTTGCAGGTTGTCTCTGGTAACTTGAGTTACACCTGCTCAGTGCATCTGTAGGACAAACATAATTTCACATTAACATCCTCCATGAGAGTAGAATAGATTGGTGCGTGATGTCCTGATAGTGGATGGGTGCTAGGATTGTGTTAGACTGCGTCAGGAGTGAAAGAGAGGATCCAAAGTGATATCAGAAGACAGCTTTTTGTTTGAGAGGGGTTTGTCGTGACGTGACAGCGTAGATGCCAGGTCGATTCATCACCAGTGAGGCAGTGGACAGGGCTGGGGTGGGATGATGGCCCAACTCATGTCTACGGCCGGACGCTGTTTGGAGACGGCAGCGCGGCCTCCCAGCCGGAGGAGCTGCTCTCCTGCGGCCTGCGCACCGCTGCCAGCCCTGCTCCCACCATGAGCCTGCTCGCTTGTCTCAGCAGCGCCAGCGCGTGACATCACATTTCAGTAAGGCTCTGACTGATTAAAGAAAAGGAAAAAAAAAAAGGGATCACCCTGGGGGCCTGCCCGGTCCTG
>NW_009606318.1:4928-6041 GCF_000690535.1 Cariama cristata | reverse complement strand
TCCAACCCACTTCGTACGCCCCCCAACTTTCCACTTTCTGGGTTTTCTCTCATTTCCTCATATTGTTTCCCCTCTAACGATCTTCTCTCTCCACTTAGCGCTGGTTCATTTGCTCATGCTTTCCTCCACCACCTCCCACCTTTGTGTACCTCCTCAGTTCCCACACACTTCTTGGGCAGCAGTTGTCCTTTGACCCTTCCCCAGCTCCCCTTTTCCCATTCTCATCCCATTTCCTAACCAGCTGCCAAAATCTGACCCGTGTTTATCTGGAAAACAAGACAGATCAAGCTGCTTCCCTTCATCTTAGTTTGGCTCAGCACCAGCCAGCTGGCTGCCAAACTAAATGGCCTCCAGTCACAGAGGCCCAGATAATCAAATCCCGTGAGGCTGCGACTCCTGCAGATGTTTGGAGTCTTCCCATCCCTCCCACGCCCACCACCCTTGGTCAGGTAAATCACTGTAGCATTGCTAAGGTGACTTGTGGAGAAAAGAATCCTGAGAAACAGATAAAAGGGGCTCCTCTGTAACGTGCTTCCAGTCGCACCTCCCGCCCCTACGACCACGCAAAGAACACGGACGGCCTGAGGCAGCTGGTTCCCCACCGTGAGGATCACCATTTGGGAAGGAGCTCCTTTGAAGCCTCGGATCCTCAACACCTACCTAAGAACAGCCCCACGGCCACCCACTCCATCTTTCAAACAGGCTGTCTAGTGCCACACAAAGCCTTCAAGATTCCTTATTTATTAGCTGCTGTAGGAAATACGCTTGGGTATTTCACAGGTAAATTCCTCCAGTTCTTTCATACCTTGAAGAGCATTTGCCACCTTTACTCTACACCGACTGTAGTGATGCCTAAAGTATTTCTAGCAAGGATTTTTTGGCCTTCCTACTTGTAAATAGAAAATCTGTTTCAAGATTTTAATGACCGTTTCCAGTTTCTCAAATTGTATAGCTTACTGCATAGGAGGATGAGTGAGAGCGAAGGTTTCCAAAAGCACGGAGGTCATGCCTAGCGAACGGTGACTACGCACAGAAGCGGGCTGCTTCCGCAGCATATGACAACCTTAAACACTCCAAAATGAAACTTAGGCAACAGCTGAAGGTAGAGAAACA
>NW_009606318.1:2661-4858 GCF_000690535.1 Cariama cristata | reverse complement strand
AACCATGCCACACATTCGTGTTATCAAAGCCTTAGCGTTTTTTCCGGCTCATTGCTTGGGGGACCAAGGGGGTTCGAACTGCGGGTGGGGAGAGTGTCCCCAGCTGACTGATACTTCCTTTTGCAGATGACCTCATACAGCTACCTAAAGGTATATATTCTATAAACGGCAGATTAAACATGCACCTCCCAAGAAATTCTTCTTTGTGGATAGTCATACACACATAGGTTAAGTACACCGGCTACAAACAACGGCCAAGGAACTTAATTGTCATCTTCAAAAACACAAAAGAACACGACTCTAATGGCACAAGCATACGGAGCGAGCAGAACAATCCACAGGACGACTCATCCATATTTTTCCCCGTGCCAGAAAGGGGAAATGAAAGATACTGTTCATCTGGGGATCGGACAAAAACCTCACTGCTGCTAATAAGCGCTACACCCAGTTATTAGCCCCACCCATTCAGAATCACTATTAAAGAAAACACAATTCCTTCGCATAACAGCCGAACAATAGGGTTTTCCAGCAAATACACATGCCATATCAAATACGACAGGCCAAGGACATGGAGTGAACAGACTGCAGCTGTGAGCTGCATGAAAGGGAGAGAGAAAAAGGCAGGAAAGAACTTGCAGGACTAGGATTGGGGGGGAGAATCAACAAGTGAGATCTTTCACATATAGCATTTCAAGGGGCAAACTCGCTGTCTGCTCATTGCTTCTTGCTATACATTGTAGGAAACAGAGCATTGTACTTTTTTGATAAATAAACATTACTGCAAAGAGTTTACCACTCTTTGTTCACTACTGTTGTCAACTGTAGATTTTTTTTTCTGTTATTTCTTCATGAACATGTAGTAACAGCTTAGATTTATCCAATGAAATAAAAACTAGACAACTAGACACACACAAGAGCCTTGATGTTACATTAATTTATAAAGACCAGCAAATGCCAATTTCGTTGTCAGGTCCATCTGTCCTGCTGTGAAATCAAACAACGTAAAAAACCAGCATTATGGAACAGTTAATACCACCCTAACCAAGACTCCTACCTTCACAATGCTTTTCAGATCCTGCACGTACATCCTCTCTGTCTCCAGAATCTCTTGGACAACTCTGTCTACGTAGAGCAGCTTGGGACTGGTGGGCTCTGTGATCAGGGCCATTGCACAGTTTTTGCTGGCTCCTTTTGGCTCTGCCTTCCTCGGCACGCTTAGCCTTTTTTCAAGGCTTTCCTCAGGATCCTCTTGCTCCGCAGGGGAGTTTTTGCGTGGCTTGTTGCTGGAAAATCGCCTGGCTGGGATCAGTTCTAGCTTGATGGCGCCCGTTTCTTTATCCTGGTTGAACAAGCCCAGGTGGCTGTTTGAAACCAAGGTCATTCTGCTGCCGAAGGAGCAGTGGCTGTCCCTGGAGGAAGCAGAGGAGGAAGTGGAGCTAAAGCTGACGGGACGGTCGCTGTCTGACAGGTCCATCGTTTTTTTCTCACAGTAGCGGAAAGGTCTGCTCTCCTTGTGCAAATCTTCCCCTTTCGCCTTGGAGTCAAGGGCCTCCGTCACAGCTGGTAAAACATCGAGAGGTAAGTGGAAGTCATCTAAAAAACCAAACAGAACAAGTGGGTTTACTGTTGCTGCTCTACATAACACAAAACTCGACAACAGATACCTTTAAGGCTCTTTGCATACAAAACTGCCACAACTCTATTTTAACTAAAAGACAACCAGAACAACATGGTTTGGGGGTCGCTGTGGCTCTAATGGGTTTTAGGTGGTGGTCATCCCTCTGTGGGGGCTACCACACAGGCACCGCATCCCTCCTGCTCACAGACATGCCTCTGGCACCTCCTTCTCGTGCCCATCTGCTGGGCTTGGTGCTAGCGCAGGCACGGCCCAGGCTTGGCACAGGAGAGAAGTAAGACTCAAAGATTTTCCCTAAGGTTAGAAAAAAAAAAACACATAAAAATCAGTCCCTGCTATCTCCAAGCTGAGCACTGACTCTGGTTTGGAGGCCTTGGAAAACTCAGGAATCACACAGTGACAGCAGACAGTATCTTTGGTTTTGAATACTGTAAGGCCACAGTCAAACAAAAACTAAAAGCAGTTATCAGTTACCAGCTCTGTGGCTTGTACAAAAACACTAAAACCAGAATGATTTCCCAATGAAAATAACGCAGCTTCTGAAAAAAGAGCTCCCGCAGG
>NW_009606318.1:0-2586 GCF_000690535.1 Cariama cristata | reverse complement strand
TATTACCCCCGGCTGAACTGACCCAAAGCTGTTTTTCAAGTCAGTGCAACAACAAAATAAGATGTCTGTCTTCCTGTCGGCATTTCAATTCTGTTTATTGCCAAAATGCCGTGCAGGACACTGTCCACGATGCAATGCAGATCTCTCTCTGGCCAAGTCGTGTGTGATGCACCCTGAGAATCTGCAAAAGCAGCTGCAAGTCAATTCAATACTTCAAGGTTTCATTTCAGTACGAAGTTTCTGCCCCATGAGAAAGGGAAATTTGTGATAATTTTGAAAGAGAAGCAATACTGAAGCTACCCACACAGTGGTAGCTTAGTGCTTATTTTACTCCAGCGACAACCTCATTTTTCAAAAATCATACTGGCAATTACAGCTCTAGACAGCAGTTTCAGTAAAGAAACCATAAAGCCAGTAAGCTGCAAATTAAACCTGCCCAACCTTTAAGGTAGCCCTTCTTAAGCTGAGGCAGACTTGCTACGGACTGACAAGCAGAAGCCTCCCGGCCACTGCTCCTGCTGCAGTTGGTCGGTGGGGGGAAGGAGAATTTCACTCAAAGCAGAAAGCCACTCTCGCATTTTTCAAAATCAAACACCAATATTTATTTAAAAATAAAAAAAAACAATTCAAAGCAAACAAACAACAAAAAAAAAAGCCCAGAGAAGAACGTTTGATTTATTTGGCCTACCTTGAATACATAAGATTTTATTCATACCTAAGTAACTAATACTGCCATTTCAGTGATGATGGTATTAGCTTCCTGTTACAGAGAAGTATTGCCCTCAAGGTAATGCATGGAATTAATACTGAGAGTAATTTGCTCATTACATGGGTCAGAAATTGGCCATTAGATTAAAAACCTAATCTGGCACCTCTCTACCCCTGGTTTTACCCTGAAGTCTGAAAATCTATAGCCTTTCTTTGTATCGGGTTCTTCTGGTTCTGCAGCACAGAAGCATGTTTTCTTACCCTTCTTGAACAAACCACATCAAGTGCAAACTCCAAAATAAAATATAAAGCAATAAACCAGGAAAATATTTAAAACTGAAGAATGCAGTGAAGTTCTCTTGTTTCTAAATGGGTATGGACAAAGATGTTTGCCTTCCTATTGCATGTGATAAGAAAGTATGCATTTTTGATAAGGAAGAATGTATTTTTGTTATCAGCTTTGGATCATTTTTCACGTTCAGTTAGAAAGCACAATGTTGCTGTGCAGATGTAAACCCCCTTGAAAAATGCACAGGATAAACAAGATAACAGGGATACCCTTCCGCCAACTTACTCCAAGATATTTTACTAAAATTACATGACAAAGAAACACCTGATTAGCCACATTTAGGGGGGAAATACAGGGTTCCTGTGACATTCCATTACTCCATGCTCTTTTCTTCCTGTTTCACTGATAGACAGTCTGCCTCTCAGATAACCTGAAGGCATTAATATGTAATATTTGCTTCACAAACATTGTCAGGCTCATTAATATAAAAGACAAACAAAGCATAGTTCAGGTCAATGAAACTGGAGTCAGAATAAATGTTAAAAGTAGTTCTTCATATGACATACTTGTAGCCTGAAGCACTGGGAGATCTTAACGTGTCTTGGAAAAACCACACAAACAAAACCCCCTATTTTCTTGTTTAATTACAATGCCATTGCTTATTAAAAACCCAACAAGGATTAGTTGTAAGAGTTAAAATGAGCTTGCTCTTTAACACCTGTATTCCCACTGACCTTGGTGAACCCCAGGCACCTGCGAGGCATGGCTAATTAATTGCATGTAACAGAGTTGACTCAAGTTCCTCCATTTTTTATACAAACGACTATTCCTGTATGTTTCTACACAAGTTACACCAAGCAAACTATTTGCTACTTGAAAATCTTGCTCTGTTTTGTCCTCAAAGCCTCATCCTGACCGCTAGCCTCAAAAGTCACTTTTTACTTCGTTCTTACTCCTTTCCCAGCCAGGTGTAAATTGGTCATTTGGCTTCTCTGTGTCGAGTTTTTGCTAAAATTTTGCCCATTACGTTTCTCGGGGTCCACGCAGAGGGGACCAAAGCCCCGTGCTCCTGCGGAGCGGCAGCGGAAAGGCAGGACCCGCGGGACCGGGGATTTCAGCGTGGCACAAACCCGGGAAGCAGCAGCAGCAGCATCCTCTCCGCAGCCGGCAGGTCCTGTACCCTGCCCATGGAAGTCAGGGCTCGGGGACAAGCCCTGGCTCTGCCCAGCCCTCAGTTTCTGCCTCAGCTACGGTAGCTGTCACAAACCCACGCCCTTCCCAGTCACACAGGATCTGTAACTCTTCCAAGGCTCCATCGGTTTAGCTTCAGAAACTCCTCTGAGAGTAGGCGGCGTTACCCACCACTGTTGAAGTCAGGAACTGGTATTTCAGACGATTTCTGCAGTCACAAGTCCATCAGGAAAGGCAGCAGCTGAATCCCGTTCATTGCCACAGCCACGTGCCCATCCTCTTCTCTCTTCTCAGGGTCTGCATTTGGCTGTTCAGAGCTCCGGTACAGTTTTACCACGAAGTGACTTCACTCTTGCGCCAGCTGCCTAAGGTCAGTACCGACGGCCCAGTGAAAAATT
>NW_009606317.1:0-5965 GCF_000690535.1 Cariama cristata | reverse complement strand
GAAAGTCAGGAGAAGTGAAACATTGGGATACACCAGTTTCTTTGAGGATTGCAGCTGTAGCTTGTCTGTTTATCTGCTGTTTATCTGACTGGAGAAATTCACTGCTACCTGTTTCATGACCTGCATGGTGGCAAAACTCCACCTGATCCCTGGTTTGAGCCTGAATCCTCTCTAGGACCACACACTAGTGAAAAGAAGCCTCCATTTGTTCCTGCAAAGCCTTCACAGCTGGAAATCTCACAGATGTGCTTTGCTTGCTCTGGCTACTCATTAGCAGCTGCAGGCTACAGCTCACTTTATCTCTCAGGTTTGAACATGGTTCACCATGGTGCAGAATATGAGACATGACACATAGTGAAAATCATACGGCACTTCCATGTGATCTGGACTGGCTAATCTTACTTCAGGTTGTGAGTGGGGTCAGTTCACCTCAGTTCATTAGAAACAAGTTCCTCTGAGAAAGAGACTGTGTGTGAAATAACCTGATCCATCTGGAGAGACTGGAGTTAAAAAAAAAAGAAAGAAAACAATGTCGTCCTTCTTTGAGTCAGCATCTTTCTAACACAGACAGACAATATCCTGAAACATATAGTGCCTGTTGTAATTCTTGTAATTCCTCCTGGTATTACAAAAGGAAATTCATTTATTTCCTGATGTCTAAATTCTCTCATGCTATCAGACAGGCCTAAATTATTTTTAGGCAAGGGCATATACACCATAGACACTTTTTCAGAAATCCCTGTTGGCATGAATTTGCTTAATATTATCATTTGCATGTTGCATACTTTTCAGATTCACAAGGACAAATCAGTAATTTTTATGGAATCCTAGTGCCTTCCCAATAAATAGTATCTTAGTCCTGAGCAATGACTACACTATATCTAGTTCAACAGGTCTCTTATTTAACCATTTCATATTTGAATCACAGAATTTTACGTAGAACTTATTTGAAGTATTTGAACATGACTTTTCTCTTTGTTGGAGCTTATTTATCCATCTTGGAACTAAAAATTGTATTGTGAGAACTGTGTTTAATGAATATTCAGCAAACAAAACCCAGGGATGAAGGTAAGTAACACTCTAAAAAGAGATAAACATGAAGTCTAGCATGAACCAAACATACCAAGAACGCACATGGCTTCGCCATTGCCAACTTGGTTGTTCCCCTTCCTATTGCTGTATGAAGCTTGGGCTACTCTTTGCCTGGACCCTTTGCCTGGACCCTCGTTTTGAGTGAGGGGTAAGATCCTCTCCTTCTCCTCTGGAAAACCACATGCCGCTTCTGCCTGCCAAAGCACAGGGTCTATGCTGCAACTGTGGCAGCTCTAAGAAAAGTGTGCACATATGTCATCTCTACAGGCTTGCAATGCAAAGCCAGAAACCTGCAATCAGGCAAATGGAAACCTTTTGCCTTGTAGAGACTCTAAATCCAACATTTATCTTTGCAACATGCAATGTTCATCTTTGACCTGAAAGTTTTGCCTAAAACTCCAAGTATATAGGTCACTTGGTGGCTTGAAATGTTTTTATTGAAACATTGTTCTTTCAGACTCCTGGTGGCACTGATATGCCAAGAGCATGAGTTCAACACATGTTGGGAGCACATAAAATCACTGTAGCAGAAAGCAAACATATGAGCAATGGTGGCACTGAGAAGCATCATATGTCAGCCCTGGCATCAGTAAGATTAAAGTGTCAATGAAAAAAAGAAGGAGCAGTGGGGTAAGAGAAGGCAGCAAAAGAAAAAAACCAAGTAAGATGGGAAGGAGCACATGAAAAAGTGACTTATGTTGCCATAATTTGTCAGATACAGTAACAATTATTCTGACAGAACTTTTCCAAATAAACACATACTATAGGTTTTTGATTAAATTGCACCCATGACTGACAAGTTTGTAGATAATTTCAAAGCCCTTACAGCACAGCCATACATACATTATATGAAAGTAGATATAAACTCTTTCTGTTGTTCTCTTGCAAAGGCAGCTTCATATAGGACCAATCCTGAAATAAATGGTATTTCTTTCCCCTCCTCTTGCAACTTCTAGTAAAAATTAGCACTCTGAGTGCAAACTCAGCTTCTAAAGCAGTATCAGTATTCATGGCTGGGAATGAAAAAGTGAATTACAGCTGAATGCATTCAGTATGCCAGCCGGTGAATAAAGAAAAACAGCTGTTGGTGGCCGCCAACTGTGAAGCTCATGTGGACAATGTTATGTTCAGAACATAAAATGAACAAGTTGCATGCTGGCATGGAGTCTGTTGCAACAAAAGTGCCCAATGCCTTGTAAAACTTTACAAATTAAGTCCAACTGTACAGATTCACTATCTTTTAGATGCAATGCAGACATAAATATCATAGTTGCTGCTACACAACTGCTGCAGCTAGTGTAGGCCTTGTCTTGCACCGTGCACTGGAACCAAATGTGAACTATACATTTCCACTGTAGGGTTTAAATCTAATTCCTGCTCACCTGGTGAAAAGGATACGCAGAACTGGTGAGCCATTAAACCACCCTTCAGTATCCATGTCTTAGCCTGAGCAAGAGAAGCACTAATTTATGCTGACAATGTTATATAGCATTCTTGTTTCAGAACACTTTACACCAGAATTGGAATCCATAGTTCGGACTGAAGACATGAGTCCACATTAAGGAGAGGCAATACTCTATTCACCAGCATGAGTATATGGACTGGGAATCACAAGACTTGGGAGCCTATTTCCAAATTATTCCCTGGCCAGCTCTGCCACCTGGGCAATTTCCATCTCCCAATTACAAGAAAGGAGGGTTGGCTCCTGCCACACTTTGATTGTGCTTATTACAAGAGAACCCAAGGTTCACAGCAGTACCAGGAATGTCCTGCAAGTTCGGATCTTCTATGATCTGCATGGCAAGTGTGAAAGTCCATGTGACCACATCTCCAACATGGTGGCAGTGTGCAGGAGGATGGAGTCACTTGACAAGTATATCTCATCATGGGTGACTGCAACAGAAGCATCTCTTGCAGCACAGCCCCTTTTAACACAGAGATGTGTCTTCTTCAGGTACAAGATAACGTCTCAGCATCTTTTATCACTGTTATCTGCTGCTGTGAACACAACCTTCAAAGTATGTAAGCCCTCAGCACTCTCATGGGTGGGAGGCTGTGAGCCTGGCATGCTATGAAGAAGGCTTGATGGCTCTTCTAAGGATGGCAATTTGTTTCAATGCTGAATCACTTGCATAGGGCAGCACTTCACTTCCTCCTTATATATTACTGATGAACATTTCTCCCTGGCATTTCTTTTGCCTGTCCTCCTGGTTATGGGACCCTTGTTAAACTTTTCTCTGCAGGCCACTACAGGCTGAACATTTTTGAGTGGCTAGCTGTTTCTCCCCTCTCCTGTTTCCAGAATATGGTCTCTTTCCTCTTCAGAAGACCATTTGTTCAGCTACTTCAGCTATTTTCTATTTCTAATGCAGTAGTCACCAGACAGAAATATAGATGCTGTATGTAAAGGCTAAGACATTTCTCTCCGTGTGTGTGAGATGCATTTCCAATAGACACCTTCTCGAGAGGTAGTTGTTGCATTTTGAAAGTTCCTCCCATCTGGGATGTTTTCACTCATTAAAAAGGTGTTCCCCATTTTAACTTCCAGAGATCTCTCCCACCAGAGCCCTTGTTCATGTGGCCCTTGTGACTGCCACATCTGTGGTTTCCAGCACTTCTCCTGGACATGTCCCTCTAGGAGGAGTCCAGGCCTGTTTCACAGACATATAAATGGAGGTGCAGGAAGGCTAATGGTGAGATCGAGCTCACCTCACTTCACTTACCCCCAAAATCAAGGATCTAATCACAGCTAGTCATCTAGACTCTCTCTACAGTCAATGAAGAAAGACAGGAACCTCCAGAGCATGATTCACCTCCTTTCTTGGACAATGATCCTAAAATAGGTTGAATTCACTCCGGAGATGCCTGCCTGTCTGCCTGAATGATAGAGGAGACCTAAATAACTAACTTAGCTGAGATACCTATCTGCAGGATGGCTTCAGCTAAAGTGCTGGGCTCCTGCTCTGAGTGATGCACCCAAGCTCAAGTGAGGAGTCTGGGGCAGAGTCAGGAGTCAGACTGTTTCTCCCACCTCCCAGGCACCTGCCCAACTAGGGGGTCCTTCTTCTCCACAGAGACATTTTTTAAAGCAGGAAAACGTTAAAAACTTTCTCCTTGTGCCTCTGACATCACACTTCTGACACCTTCATTGTCCCATCCAAATACTTTTGAAATACAAAAGCTAGCATTAAAACATAGATGTAGAGTTTTTCACTGTCTTTTTGTTCTTTCTTTAAAACAGCAGCAATAGCAACAACAAAAACCCACAAGCAGGAAAATTCAGGAAGGAAAGGCTCATGGCTAAGGCATGTTTTCCATCTAATTTGAATTCAAATAAGATTTTCATTATTTTTAAATTTAATTATAGCCTTCAAATGTATAAAATTGCATGTGAAAACAGTACACAGAGCTTAAATATACACTAGAACACCAGACAGAATCACAGACACTGCTAATTTTCAGGCATGCTGTTTTCTTGATCAGTGAAACATCATTATACCTTCCTTTGTGTCCTCAGGCTGACTAAACGGGTAGAGAAATATCTTTTATATACCTCACAAATGTATATAAATGTGGCCCTATCTGAGGTTCAGTGAGCAGTTTTGACCTTAGGAAGAGATGCTGGGACTCCTTCTAAGTTATAAAACGCCCTGGAGAATGTAACTGGAACCAATAATTTTCCAGAAGTACTGTTTAACTAACCATAATTGTTCTTATATCACATATATAATTTCCTAGCAAATGCTATTGGAGATTTTCAGAACTCTCTGTATCTCAGCATTAAAATACAGTGCAAATGTCTCAGAGGCCTTTCTGTAACATTCCCTTGTGGTCCTGTTGAACCCTCTTGGCTCATTATCATTACATTCTCAACAATCTTATTCATAGGAATAAGGACCAAGGACATGATTCGAATGCGGTGACTGTTTCTCCTCCTTTGTTCAGTGCTTTCACAGAAGTCTATCATATTATTTCTCAGAGAACACAAGTGAGAGTGGTGGTAATAGTAAATTGGAGCAAGTTTTTTCTTTACTACTCCTGAAAAGAATTTCATGCAACAAATGAAAGGTAGCTCTTTCACCCACAGGCTTTCAAGGTCTTTTGAGAGTAGTAAAGACGTCAGAACTGCTTCAAAAAACCTTTAAATATATTATCTTTGAAGTATAGGGTAACTTAATTCAACTGGTCATTAATAGCTCTCACAACAGCATATCAGTAATAATGAGCAGTTATGGAGCTGATCGGGGAAGTTCACGTCTTTCCAAAGACCTGCATTTTAGCTTTTTCATTTGCTTGTTAAATAAGACAGACCTGCAGGGCTCTGAGATATACCCAACATTTAACTTGCAGCCAGAATGGCAAAAAAATGTACAACTGTTTCTTCTTTTCTTTTTTTTTTTTTTTTTTTAACTAATGGGCGTTCAAGTTCTTGTTCTGGGCTGTCCTAGAGCACATTTTTCAAGAGTTTAATGATGGATTGTGAATTAATTCAAACTCCAAATCTGTGTCATCCCAGACTAAGAAAATTTGGGGGTTTTGTTCTGCTTCTAGTTCAATGTTGAATTCTTTTTTATTGTCACAAATATTTCAATTACTGTGTGTGCAGGCTTGTGTATAACACACACTGCCTCCAGTGACAGTTTGCACACATAGTTTCTGCTTGCCTCTTGCTGCTCAGACCTCAGAATTTCTCACACAATACATGCATGGATGTGGACAGCTCTGGTCATGGAGATTACAACATGTGTTGGTGCTCAGAAGAGGACACAAGCAGTTTTTCTAGTCACAGGCAGTGATTAATGTGTATAATGTATTTTTCATCCAATTGTCAAAGAAAAGTATAATACTGTATTGGGTTTCTGTGGCAAGGTTT
>NW_009606316.1:0-10054 GCF_000690535.1 Cariama cristata | reverse complement strand
AAACTGCCGCGTTACCCAGGAATGAAAATAATAGGGATGAATTACTGCACATCTGTACTCTGCTGATTGTTGTGACCAGCTGCAAGTAAATTAGAAAAACATAGGTAGTTGATATTTCTAATTTAATCTTTGACATCTCAATAAGTAATTTTAATATTAAAATTATTCTCCCTATACATTCTGCATGAAAGTCCAAAATTATCTATGTTTTTAGTAGAATTTATGCAGGAAAGGATTAAGAAAAAATACTAGAGTACTTTTAATGTTTGTTCGTACATCAAACACGCCGAGATGAGCCTTAAAAGCCCACCAGAGAATTCACATTTACCTCAGTGCTGTTAGTAAAAGCTGTAATTGTCTGTATCTTTTGAAAATGTTTTAAAATGAAGCACAACCTAATTCTCAGTTACAGAACAATGTGGTACAGCAAAGACATTATCATCTGTTTTTTTATTATAAGATGCAGGTGCATAACCAGGAAGAACACTAACATGATTATTTCTTTGTAAACCTTTACAGTATATAAACATTTAGCAGAGCAGAGAAAATCAGAACTTATTCTGACTTTATCACAGCAGAACACTTCTGTTGTACAGGTAGACAAAGAGCTTGACTTTCTGGGATATTTTCACTCTCACAGTGCCGTTTCCTCTCCTTAAGTTGCCAGTAACCTCACTACCCAGCGATTTTTGTGGGGAATTAGGGTTAGCCTAATTGCTTTCCCCTTTACTCCTGACAGCATTAGTGAGGCTAGCATCTCCAGCAGAGTCCCTTGGGCCTTACTACTGCTGAATAATGCATGCCAGAACTCTGTACCCCAGAGCAACTTTTACCACCCGTATTGCAGGGCTTAGCAAAGTGAAGTATGATCCCAACAGAGGCTGAATGTAGACTGGAATAGAAGTAGGCAAGGCTGGCAATGACCTAATTAGGAGCCATGGGACTAAGAGAAACCACAGTTTCCATGACTATGCCTAGCCCTTGGTTAAAGAAGTCCAGGATTTTGGCTTGGATTTGTTTTATTGAAATATTAAAACAGCCACTGACACCTTTCAATTTTTCATCTGTCCACATCTCTTACATTTCTCTAGTTTTTTCACAGCCGAAACCTAACAGCTGAGGAGAAACTTCCAAATGTATTATGACAGGGAAGGACATACTGTCCTTTTACCTTCTGAAATTTTAAGTACTTAACTGTTCAATTGTATATGCAGTTCAGGGGAAAGGCAAATGGGGAGAAATGTCAATGGAGCGAAGGGCTTCGAGGTAGGAACAAGTAGGCTAGATCAGGTAAAAGGTTCATCTAGCCCAGTGTTGTCTTTCTGGAAGTGAGCAATAGGGAAGTTTAGAGAAGAAAGGGAGAAATAAGGGAAAAATGAAAAGGCACATAAATGTAAAGCAAACCTGTAATGGTATTTCCTACTCTGATTCTCAGATTCTAAACCAGTAGCAGTATTTTTGTATCTAATAATGCTTAGTGGATTTCTAGGCCGTGACTTGATGTAGTTCCTTTTTGAACACCTGTGAACTTTTGGTATCTCCAACATCTAGCAGCAGTGACTTCCAAGGTTTAGCTCTGTCATGCTAAAGAGCTTCATTCCGCTTTTTGTTTTCAACCTGCCACACAATTTTATTTGATGACCACTAATTCTCGTATAGGAAAAGAATAACTATTCCTCATTCACCTTCTCCCCTGCTACGACTTTTTTTAGCCCTCTGTCATATTGTCCCCTTAGTCATCACTTTCCCAGGGTAAAGAGCCTTTGTCTACTTGGTCATTCCGTGTCATTCCCTGCCTCTAATCAGTTTTCTGCTATTTTCATCTTCAATATGGTTCCTCCTGTTTTCTTTGTAGCTTATACAGCTCACAAATGTAGCTATACTTCATACACACTCCTGCAATTTAGGGTCTGGAAGTGGGAAGCTGAACTGAGTCAACCAAAAGTCTGCTTACTGTCCTGTCTCAGAATGTCCATTAGTAGGTATATAGGGAAGCATATAAGACTAGGCTGTTTTTCAAGGAGATCTGCACTTTAAACCTCAGGTTCATGCACTGCAAGTTGTTTTTTTGTTCCTATTTAAAATGGCACAAGATTTAGACTTGTCCAAAAAGTAGTTTTTAACCCTCCCCACCCCAGCTTTGACCCTTACTGTCCAGTAATAAAGTAAAAATGTGGCTCAGTTTGCTGATTGCATGTCCTGTTTCTTGGGAATCTTAAAAACAGGAAGAGATTTCCCTGTTAAGAGAGATTGCCTGATATTATAAAGTTCTTAAAAGTAGACAAGCCCAGAATAATCATTCACAACTATTCATTTCAGGGTTAAAATTTTTATATTCACCCTGAAAAGTAATTTCCTGGAAAAAAAAACTTCGAAATCTGAAGCTAGTCCTGTTCCAAATTTGTTCTGCAGTAACAAATAAACACAGAATGCTGCAAAATGCAATTAACATAACAGATCCTGAACTACTGATTGTGTTAAATATTTGTTGAAGCCTGGTTTTAGGCAACATAATGGTCTGTGCAAACTGACAATTGTCCACCTCCTATAGACCTTCTATTAAACTCATAAACCTTCACTGATTAACATTTTGGTGACCTAAGGAACTGATCATATATACATTCAATGACTGTATGATAGAATGAATCACTTAAAATGCAATTAAAAACTGCTGCTTCAGCATGGATCTTTTAAGTCACTTGGAAATAATTAACTTCAGGATGATTTATTGAAGAAACTAATCTTTCAGTTAGAGTTGGAGTAATCTACATGACCTCTTCTGAAGAATATTGTTCACTATAGTTTTAATGGATACAGAATGAGCTAAGATAGTGTTACTTGCTTTTGCTACCACAAGATAGACGTTCTGCCTCAGTACCTCTTTGTGTATGTAATTTATTTTCACTGACACATATCTAATTAGGCAGTATCATATTTTGAACACTATCTTTCTTGATGCAAAGGTTTTATAAAAGGCAAACCCTGAAGAATCTCACAGATCAGATCTTTCCATCTTTTGCAGCACAAATCAGTGTAATACTGAACCATAAATTGTTTGTTGGTTGTCAAATTTCATATTGAAATCGTAAAGCCACAGGACTTTAAGTATGCACGTAAGGTCCTATTGATGTCCAATTAACAGAGAGAATGTCTACAATCTGTGGATACTGTAGGCATAATATTCTTATTTCTCTGGGAAACAGCTATTTGTTGATTGAATCGAATGTGCATATAATCATAAATTTAAATCCACATAATACAAATGATGCTTTTTGTATCAGTTTTTGACTTTACAATTTTTGGTACACAAATAGCACTAACTTCTCTGGCAATCAGTAGAAAACAGTTACTTTATATATCTACCCTGAAAAAAAAAAAACTGAGAAATTCTGTGTGCATGTTTCTCCTCTCTTTCTGTGAGTTCTCCCCAGCACAGTTAACTCCCACTTCAGCTCAGAAAAGCAGACTGCCTTGCTCACATCATGATCTCTGACTTTTTATGGGTTTCAGCCAGTCTGAGCATAATCTTTAGATTGCTGAAAGCATATCCATCTCCAGTTCTTCCTGGAACCAGCTTTTAGCCTTATAAATAATAAGCTGTGTCACACTGGAAGGAACCAAGCATTACATTTCCTACATAATTCTTTTGAGGATCCAAATTGTTTTGTATTGTTTGATTTCATGTTTCCATTATCAGCCTCCTTACATTTCATTCCCAGTGTACAGGAAGGACAGCAAACTAAGGCAGACAAGCTGGTTGCAGAAAAATACCATCAGTTATGCATGACAGTCCCTTGCCCAGAAAACACTTGAACCTGAGGAACCCTCTGTTTTCCTTCCATGTCACATATATGTCTCACATAATACATGTCAGATAAATATCTTCACTATAGCTGATATCTCTATCTTGGTAGCTTAAGCTAACAAAAGGGAATTTCTGGAATGTCAGCTAGCAGGGTCCCTTGTTGTTGCACTTATTTTCAGTATCTTCTGTCAGAGATATAAAAAAAGTACCTTGTACCTTTCTGTTATTAGGAGCTGGCATGACAAAGTAATAGCAAAATGGTCGCATGAATTAACCAGAATAGCTTTCTGCTGGAGTGAAGCTAAGCTTTCTACACACTATTATGCACGTGTTTTTAAGTTTCTTTTGCTTGCTCTACTACATCAGCATTGCTACAGTTTTATCTGCACCACTCCACCACTTCCTTTTGCTCACAATGCATTTCATCACCTACAAGACTGTATCTGATCTCTTACTAGTCAAAAAATCTCGGCAATCGACACAGAGTTTGATGGCAGAGCAGCAGGTGGGGAACTTGCAGTGCATGCTCTGCCTTGGGAACACCACTCTGTGTATAAACAACTTCCAGTTTAATAATCCTACCTTTCATTAAAATTTGCTTTCTCTCTTTATCAACCAGTAAGGCCTGGCTGACAAAGGAAGGAGCAATCTTGTGGTAATGAGATTTCAAAAGACAAGTTAAATTTGTTCCTGCAAAAAGGAAGGACATGAGAAGTAGGAAGTGCTGAGAACAACAAATAGGATTATGAGAAGTTTACAGGCTCTGACAAGCTCTTCTGACACCAGAAGGGCCACCTCTGCACAACCTCCAAATCTAGGCTAACACAGCAAACCTGCATGTGACAGACAGCGTCTCCATGTGTGCCTATCATTTGCCGCAAGAAACTGTTTCTCTCAGATGGTCTAAAAGCCTGGAAGGAGAACTTCCACCCTCAATTTAGCTACTCTCAGAGATCGTTACGGCTTTTGCTCTGGGCAAATCCAGCCATCTCAGTTTCTAGAGCTATAACACCCATGAACAAGGATTTTATTCTCAGTACTATCGATGGCTTTTGTGTTAACTACAGATGTGTAGCTTTTGACTTTTCCCCTCATTTCCCCTTCTACCTCCAGAAATTGATTTTCAGCTAGGGATGTTAGTTTTCCTATGTTTTCTCTGTTGTCAGTACGGTAAAACAGTCGCTGTCATGGGTGACACAGACAACCTTCCCTCCAGTTCTTGCTCTCAGTTGCTGCTATCTCTCCATGAATCATATGGGAACACTTAGGTGAGTCTCCCAAGCAAAATTAGCAACATGAACACCCCAGGGGCTTCAACTGACCTATCTGAAAAACAAAGGTAGTATTTAACCCTGCTTATAAAGAACTTATAAGCCTGCAAATGAGGAGTGCTAAGCTGATAGACACCAGATACCCAGAGTGGTAGCAACTCTCTCCTCATATAGTCTCTGCCTTTGCATGCAAATGAATAAGCTAACTGCAGAACTAACCCTCAATACAGCCAAGTAATTTTGTATGCCCTTTATCCAAGACTGGTAATGCTGCTTGCATCACAGCAACTGGTCTAGGATTGGAGTCACTGGTTAAGAGATTTGCAGAATGACAGAATGATTAAGGTTGGCACGCACCTCTGGACACTGTCTGCTCCAACCCTGTGCTCAAAGCAAGGTCACCTAGAGCTGGTTACCCAGGACCATGTCTTGATGGCTTTTGAATATCTCCAAAGATGGGGACTCCCCAACCTTTCTGGGCAACCTATCGCAGTGTTCAACCACCCTCACAGTGAAAAAAAAAATAATTGTGAAGTTCAGACAGAATTTCATGTGTTTCAGTTTGTACCCATGTGTTTCAATGAATATGTGCCCAAATTGGTGCTTCTGCTTATAGTGTGGTATTCATTTCACCTAGAGACTGATTCAGCTGACTTAAAAGTAAGTCACTAAGGCAATGTCCATATAGCTAAATAAAAAAGGGCCGGGTACAGACTGAGTTGCATCTATACAGTGTGGGACCAGCACCCTCTGTGGCTGGTGTGTCTGAGAGCAAGTTGGAAGAGTCCCAGGCACAGTCAGGGAGTGAGCTTACGGCTAACCAGTGTGGGTGGTCAAGGACCAGTGCTTGGGCTTGCTCTTTAGCACTCTCTTGTCTGCCGCATAGCTGCACCCTGTAGGGAGCAGCATTAATTTCCCCCTAGAGATGCCTGAGAGATTAGCTACACCCATAGTACTTAACATCCTCATCATACAGAGGACTTTGTGCCATTAATGTAGCATTCCCTTGGCTCCTGAATGTATAGTCTCTAATGAGGACACAGAAAGAGAGAGATTTAAAACATGTACTCTCCATATATTTTGGGATAGATACAGAGACTAGTTTCTGTCTGCTTATAAAACAAATAGCATAGCAATAACACCTAAAAATTACTTTATAGAATCATAGAATCATAGAATCATTATGGTTGGAAGAGACCTCAAAGATCACCAAGTCCAACCGTATACCCGATGCCACCATGCCCGCTAAACCCACTAAACCATGTCTTGAAGTGCCACATCTAAACGATTTTTGAACACCTCCAGGGATGGTGAGTCCACCACCTCCCTGGGGAGCCTGTTCCAATGCCTGTATTACACAAAGTTATTGAAGATGGGTAAGCTACCACAGAAGGAAATCCACAAGATTTCAAATCCAGAAGAAACGTTGATTATTAGCTGGTCCAATCTACTGTATATCAGATAATTTCTGCATCAAATCACTAATTTTAACGTGTAGAATAAATGTTTTAAACTCTTATAGAACATTTAAATAATCTTAAGTTATTAAATAAGTTTTAAGTTATTAAATAAATAACTTAGTTTATGGATAACATGGCTAAAAATATGTACCATCCTTTCAGGTCAAAATTCGGCTAGAAAATCCTGTTGCATTCTGCATTATTATTTTCTTCTTTGTAGGTACTTTCAGGCAGAAGTCAGGTCCTTTAATTGTTTCATAGGTAGTTCAAGAGGCTCAGTAACTTCTTTTTGTGGACTGGGAAACATTTATTTCTTCTCTTAGATGTCACTAACTTATACACATCCTTCTTGTATTACAGGTGTCATACTTCCACTGATGACCTCTCCACTGTCAGCCTTTAAAGTGGCACCATTGCTGTCCTCCAGCCTAATATTCCAGTATTGGTGTGTATGCACTCAAAAACAGTTTATAGTACTGTATTATGACTGATCCAGGGTCTTGTAGGTAATCTGTGTCAGGAACAGGAAACTAACTCCGTTTCCTTAATGTCAGTTCAATGATTTGCTCACTACAGCATCACTGGAAAATAAATTACAGTGTAATCTGAAGTTTGGGGAAGTTTTCTAGTCACCCTCAGGGGCTTTAAAGCCAGGAGTTACTTCATTTTTGGCATTATATCTATATAGTTGAGTTCAGACCGAGCATTTCTTTTCCACTACAGAAACTGCCTCAAGGCACAGTGGTTGTTTGTCAGGTCTTCCTTTGCTTGTGTACGCTAGCCCAGCTACCATATCAATCGTCTTCCTTTTTTGTATTATAACACTAATACGAAGCTTTGAGAACTTGTTAGGAAAAATTTAGGGTGCTCTCTTACATGGAGACGGGAGAAGAAATGAGCAGTTTTGCAAACCCTCAGATAAGGAATATGCAAATACCATTGTCTTTAATAGAGACCTCATTTATTAGTCTTCGATATTGGAAAGGTATTTATTTTACCTTAATTTTTGCTTTCCTACAGATATTAGTGACAACGAAGTTTAGAAATAAAGTAATGGACATAGTTTTGTTCCACAATGGTGCTAGCATGTTGTTTTCATTTTCTCTTAAAAAATTTTCCCTAATTCTGCTTTCCCAAAAGAAGGATAGTGGGAGGAGACCCATTTATCTAGCTCCAGCACTTGTGTCTTCATCCTAGGTGCCTGGTCATTCCCTGAATCTCTCTCTCTATGGAAATAAATAAACAAATAAATATTTTTTAATAATAAATAAATTATCTTCCTAGTTGTAGGAGAAAGGTTAGGTGCTTTTGAAGGCCTCCAGTGGGAGATCCACTCCAACTAAAATTAATTTTTAAATTCACTGATGTCAATAACTAAGTGCTTAGTTTTGGTGAATTGGAACTCTTTTTGGACATCTTCAAAAGCATCTTCTTCCCTTTATTGCTGATTGATTTACTTGAGGAAGACTGATCCAACAGGTAGATACTTAACCAGTAGATACAACCAAATGCCCAAATCCCAAATAAGACAAAGGCAGAATTATTTTCATATGGGATAGCTCCTTTACTTTTATATCTGTATGTGGTATGAGAAATCATGTTTATCACATACATTTGACCATCTGTACTAAAACTCCCTTGGTATTTCAAACATGTCTTACAATTGTTTCTGTTTATGCAAAATTGCATACTTACCAGGATATAAGACCAGGCACCAAGGAGTCAGGTAATGCTGGAGGGTGTAAGATCAAATCTTTCTCATATGCATCAGAGATAAAACTCTGAGGAAAACATACAATATTCAAAAAGAATGGAAGAAAATGCTTGATGGTATCCTTTCTAATAATAGCCAGACAACAAGATTTTCCAATGATACATGACCTGAAGGTAACCATCCCTGCACAGTGCTAAAATATTCCTTCACTCTGTACTACCTGTGTACAGAGTCCTTGTGTTATATCTGAGATATTAGAAAAGCGTTTTGGGAACATTAAGATTTTTAGTGGACTTCTTATCTCTTTTTTAAAAGAAAAAAGTAGTAACTGTTGTTTAGATATCACCTCCCTCCCCCTGCTAAATTTTAGGTCTGTTGACCTACATCAAGCCGAATTGGAAGACAAGTAGGAGTTTCAAAGAGAGTTACGTTACCACCCTTGTAATGAATACTGATATCTGGGTGGAAAGGAGGTCCAGGCTAATGGCTCAGCTAAGAGAAAGCTGAAGGATCTGGCTGGTGCCTCGGAACGTGTTTGTCTAGGATAACAACAGCATTGCTGCCTCTTATTTCATTGGGGTGCACTAGGGATGAGGAGAAATGTTGGGGCTATTATGCCAGGGGAGAGGCTGGGAGGAAGACTATCCATCTATAATAGACCTGGGCTTCATTTGATTTCCTGCTTAGAGAACAACAATGCCTTTTAAGCTCTTGTAAAATATGTGTGGTTCTGAGTATAGAAGCAGAAGGCTCAATTCGGTCGTTATTCCATAACAGAAAAGTATTTTGACATAATACCTATCAAAGGGACAGCTACCATTATACTCTGCCTGCTCACTCATATTCTTCCTTTCCCGTGTTTAACTGTTTTATCTATGGGCTATTGCTAAGCACGCTTATTGCTGTACATCTTCTTATGGCTTTTTCAGGCAATGCTGCTTGCTATTTCTCTGGGTATATGGCCACATACTGCTCTTTTTCTTTCTACATTTCACATTAAAAAAATGTATTTTATTGTGTTTAAGCCAAAATTCAAAAAAAGAGGTGCTTAGGACTGGCAATGGGGATGAGAACTTTTCTTATCAGTGCAGGAGAAGTAGAGCAGCTGAAGGAATCTAATCTCAGGAACTAGGGTGTTATTCTGGGAGCTTTACAAAAACAGCAAGGAGCTGAATATGCTACAGGTGTCTCAAATCATAAACTGTGTGATAACACCACTTTTCAGCACTTTCAGAGCCCTTTAATAATGGCTCAAAATAAAGGAGTGCTATGTGCTCATGGTTAAAATTGGTTCCAAGAGAAAGACTAAAATGTCTAACCAGTATCTATTCTCTGTGACAAAGAGAAAAGAAGAGGCCTCATAAGCCACGGTGAAGGACTGCTTACCTATTTGATTTAAGGACAACAATTTCACAACCATTACTTTCCCTGACAATAGGACCAGAGGGTATTCTATGAGGACAGGAAGGCCACCCTCACCCCAGTAACACAGAACTGGCTATGTAAGTCCCACTGCATTCTCACAGTGCACTCTTCTCATACATACAGTGAAGAGAGTCTTTATAAATATTTCATCCCCCCAGTAGTCATTCTGATAAACTCTAATCCTGCACTGTGACCACTGAAGTACCAGAAATCAAGAGCAGAGACACCGAGTGTCCATGACCCAGCAGTTAAAAATTCACACAGTTTCTCCCAGAAAATACAACACGTAACCGAAGAATAGTGCACCACATAAGGCTATGAATGCAATTAAAGGAAGGAGATTATTACTGGTGTGTCCTGGTTCGGCTGAAGCAGAACT
>NW_009606315.1:5487-6975 GCF_000690535.1 Cariama cristata | reverse complement strand
AGGAGAAGCAGCAGGAGGCAACATGCAAAGCAATTAAAGTCATTAGGGACTTGAGAAAGATTACCAAGAGCTCACCTCATGTAACTGCTCTTTCGCAACAGCATTGTGGATGCATCTCTAGGAACCCTACATGCTGCTGGTCAATCGTGCCCCACAGCACGGTGAGTTCATGGCAGACACCAAACCAACACACAAATTAGCAGGAGGGGGACTGGTCTTTGATTTTGTCTTTTGATGAGTCAAGTCCCTTATTTGATTAGAGTCTAGTACACTTTGAAACCTGGAGGCAACCCTTAATCTTGTCTCTGCTGACAGTGAGAAGAGGGATCCCTCAGGAAGAGGTGGTGGCTTTGATAGCAAGTCAGGAGATGAAGCTCAGATATTTGGCTGTATTTCACCTGTTTCACAGAGCTGGGACCTCATGGAGTCAACAGGCCTTTTCAATGCATGTGATGGATGTTTAGGCTAAAGATTTCAACAGTGTAAGAGAAATCCTTGCAAATGAGTAGAAATGGCTGTCCCCGGGAAGAAAAAGGTGCATCAGGCCTGGCCGACCCTTGCAGATGGTAGAACAAAACCCCACCCCACTCCCTCACAGCAGTTCGTCTGCAGAGACATTATGTCCTCCTGCACCTCTTCCTTTGGCAGGCCTCTGCATCTGAGCCACAGGAGCTATCTGAGTCGCATCCCGAGGAGAAGGAAGGCTTTGATGTGCTACAGTTCATGCTCAAGACCCACCCCAGTTTGTTGTGTAGCACCTGCTTGAGTCCCGGTGGCAACGGCAGCACCTCCAGTGTGTCCACATAGTCAGGCAGGAGCTGGCGCAGGCGGTAACAGCAGAGATACTGGAGAGATGTGCAGCTGGCACAGGAGCGGATCACCTTCATACTGCTCTTGGCCGCCGTCGAGCACACCATGGGGTAAAACTTTTTGTTCTGCAGCTTTGTGGCTGCAACTCCTGCCGGAGGAGAACATTAGGCAGGTTTCACCTTAATTTTGACGAGGTGATCTCCCAGCTACCCTGAACCTATTAACTACAGAGCTGGTGGAAAACACTTGGAAATCAGCCTTTTGAAATCTCGATCTATTAAACAACAAACATAACCTTCCTCCCACTCGCTTCACACTTTGGTCTGCTACTTTGCCAGTGTCTTCTCCTGCAGCCCTGCTGCAGCCAGACCCCGAGTTTGGCCAAAGCCACGCTGCTTCCCACTCCCGGTCCCTCTGCCTGCAGGCCGCTGCGGCTGCCCTTGCTCTTACCGATGCACTTGCGGTTTTTGAAGAACGTGAGCGTCCCGTGCCACGTGTCTAAATGCACCCCGATGATGGAACCTTGGCCAAACCTCGAAGAGAAGTTTGTTTTGTCTCCCTTGTGATGCAGCAGACCTTCACACAAACAAACAAAGGCATTCAGTGGAAAGCCTGCACTCCACAAGTTCATCCCAGCTCCTGCGCTGCTAGTTCCCACTGGTATGGCCTCGCTCAGTG
>NW_009606315.1:495-5461 GCF_000690535.1 Cariama cristata | reverse complement strand
GGTCCCTGCCCTCCCACTCCAGAGCGGGCAATGCAAAGGGGAAGGTTGAGGTTTTGCAACATCAGCGTGCAGGCAGCAGCACCGAAATCCCCCATCAGTGATATGCAACCTGTAGTCCAGCTGCCCTGGAGGTTCACGCACCACTTCTAAGAGGTCTGCAAAACACAGGCAAGGCAAGATGCTCCAAGAGCTGCGAGCTGCAGGCAGCCGCTCTGGTTGTCGTTAACAAAGGGACTCACAGCTCTGGTGGCTTTTTTGGCCTCACTCCTGTTCAGATCATTTCATTCTCAACCCCGTAGGACAACCCTTATGCCTGCTGCTGCCTTCCAGCCGTCCTGCCCACTGCCACTGCCCTGCCTGTGTTACCTGTGTAGGAGAGTCCCCAGCTGTCCTCGTCCTTGCCAAGCAGGCTGCAGAAGGTGTGGCGGTACTTGTCCAGATTCACATCCGATGTCCCAATTCCCACCATCTGGGAGGCAAGGCCAGGAAGAACAACACAAGCTTAGGATCTTTTCAAGCAACAATACAGAACCAAGACTCCACTTCTGGCTCTCCCCTCCTTTTCTTGGCCCAGTCCAAAATACCCAGAGGTTCTGGTGAAGCCAAATCAGAGGTTTCAGGATGGAGCTGAAGGCTCCCAGCTCCGATTTCCTTTCCTAAGTAAGGAGGCCCAGCTGAACTGCCAGGGAACCTTGCTGTCCTGTTCAAAGAATACTGGGCATTTCTGTGTGCCCGTAACCAACTCTGCCCCTCGTACCATGTCTGTGCCGTAGACCGGGGAGGTCATCTTGATCTCCCAGAAGTGCTGCCCATCTGCCAGCTCTTTGTTCCCCCGGATGGCGGCAGTGCCGCAGCTGTACTCCATGTGGAAGTTCACCTTGCGGTTGTCGCAGGTCAGCAGGGTGGCCGTTGACTTATTCAGGTCATCCCACACCCAGTCAAAATCTGTTCAGGAAGCAGAGAGGGACAAGGATGTGCAGAGGCCCTCAGGGAGCGATCCCCAAGCCAACGCACAGGCAGACCTTTGTTTTGAAGGCTTGGCAGGGTTGGTTTGGGGTTTTTTTACCATTTAAGAGAGTAAATCCTAAGCTGTGCACATTGGAGAGCTGTTCGAGGCCTGAACTATTCTGCAGTGTCACACCGGGGATGGTTCAGCGCTCCGACCCTTGTAGCTGTCAGCATTCACCAGTTCCCATTTTGGCTAACACAAGGCTCTGCAGACCCAAGCAGAGCCTCCTTTCTTCCTACACTTCTCGTAGGCTCAAGGAGTAACTCTGCTGTGCCACAGGCTTTCTCGGCCAGCCCAAGCCCACCCTCTGCCTACCCCTCCCCTCTGCTCTGAGCATGCCCTGCCACGCAGCCGGGTGCCCTGTCAGCTGCACCAGGGATCAGCGGCAAGAGCACCGTAACCACAAGGGACGGTTTCACTGGTGGCCTCAGCCGGATTTGAAAGCAGGTCCCCAGAGGTGAACTCTGATGCGTTAACAGGTTCAGCACTTGGCCCTTGAAACACCACAGGAGACATGTGCTTGTAATCCTCCTACAGTCTACATGGCCTTGAGATGTAAACAAAGGAGCACCACATGCTGGGAGAAATAAGGGCCCCTGTAGAAAGCAAAGGATCTGTGCAGGGCTGCAGTCCGTGCCGCCAGGCCAGAACTGCACCCACCACAAACCCAAGAGGATTACAGCAGGCCTTTGGGGAGCCCCTTCCTTACACTCATCCTCCTCGCCACACTGGCAGTCCTTGATGCGATGGAGGGCATGCAGGCTGGAGCAGTAGGGCGCTTCGCTCTGGTTCTCGCAGTTGCAGTAGGACTCGCCGGTCACAGGGATGGCGCTCGGGATGGAAGGCGAGAGGGAGGAAAACTCCGGCTCCGAATCCGAGTCGCTGTGCTGCTGGGGAGAAGGAGGAACAGTCACTACTGAATGCCTCCAGGCTCGGGGAGCTGGGTTGGTGGAGCTCTGTGAGGTCTGGTGTGCCACAGAGCTGTGTGGGGAGGTCCCCAGGCTCATGCCAGAGCCAGTGGCAGCATGGCTGCATCATGCCCTGGCCTGGCCTGCCACGCTGGGATGTGAGGGCCTCTGTCAGTTGAATTACCTGGCTTTGGGACCTGGATAGCATCTGTCTGAGCTACAGAGACCTCTCCGCACCAGGCATGCCACGATGCGTGTAAGTTCTCTGTGCCTTCCAGGGGCAAGGAGCTGTCACAGTCCAAGTCTTTAACGTGCATTTTTAAGCAAACTCTGCGCTAAAGCTATGGTTTTCAATAGGCAGATTACCGCTGGCTGGAGACCCTGGCCAAGGCATCACAAAAGCAGAGCACGCAGCTGAAAACCACTGCTCTAGAGAGCCTGGGAGCTGACAGAGAAGAGACGGAGGCAAGCAAGATGAGGAGGAAAAGGGACAGGAGGCCAGGCAAGGGAGAGGGCAGAACAAAGGGGAACCAGTTCAGCAGTATGGCTGCAGCTCCTCATGCCAGCGCTGCAGACAGGCCCACAGGGAACCTACAGGAGGATTAAAAGGCTTTTGTTTACTTCCATGCATGAACACAAAAACTTGATTTACTGTTCCCTGACGCCAAGAGACCAAAGGGTCCCTGCACTGGACACTGTAAGAGTCAAAGCCCCGTCTCACTCCTTATGTTACAGGAGGCTTGGTGTACCTAATAGAGTCTCTTACCACAGACTGCAGAGAGTTACTCAGGGTTTACAAGCAGGTCAGGCGTACCTGCTCATTATTCACCCTCACAGCAGACTTTTTACAAAGTATTTAAAGACAAAACCCCTTTAAACTCATCTTGTAGCTGTGTAAGACAGTGGAACTCGAAATGACTCGGGCTTACTTATGTACTGCCCACCCCTCCTTCTCTAGCATGCATAGTAAAAAGCTTGATTTCTGTCTTTCATTGGCCCTTCCTAACTACTGCTATCTAGAAATCTGACTGTTCCCGTTACTGCAGAAACAGAAAGCTACTCTGACTGCAGAGAAAAGGTTCATTTTCTGGGAGCACAGTGCCTGAGTTTGGACATCGTGCTCTGGCAGCGGCCTTATAAGGCTTCAGCGTAGCTTTGAAGATCTTGCAGCAGTCCTTGCATCCCCACCACTGCACAGGTAACAGCTCACACACTCAAGAACCAGGGAAAAGAGTGAAGGATGGCGGAGGTGAATTTAAGTCACTCCTCGCACTGTTTTACTGACTGCTTTTCCTGCTGTGAGCTGCATGCCCAGGCCAGGTTCAGAAATGACATGCATGTTACGGAGCAGAAAAGGTGAGAGAATTTCAGTTTGAAGATATCTGAGACTGTAACTTCACAGACCGAAGCAGCCCCATTCCCTCCACCACCATCTACCAGCTGCACAAACACTGTAAGTTAGCAGAGACATACAGCGAGCCGGATTGGAGAACTGATCCAATTTAAATACATACTTAGATCACTACTTAAAAAAGAATATTTAGAAAATATTGTATGCATTTCATATATGACACACACACGATATGCTTAAAAAAGCATTGACCTCAGTATCGGTCAGCTCCCTGGCTCAGCTAACGACAGAGCTGCGATGCACAACTGGGGAGCAGACTACAGGCAGCTTTGCCTTCCCTGCCTCAGGAAGATGTGCTGGGAGCCCCACATACCCCACGTTAGAGCCTGAAAGAGGCTTGTTAGATGGCCTGTACATTTTATTAAGTCTTTTCTGATTTTGGCCAGTTCTGCCTGCTGAAGTACTAGCTGCACAGTTACACAGACCTTGAGTAAGTGCCTTCTGTCGGGGGAGAGGAAAGCTTTCCCTCGTGTCGCTTCAGAGCCTCCTGAGCGCCAACGTACCTGCCCATCGGAGTCGTAGCCCCAGCCACGCACACCAGTGGCCAAGGCGACTGCACGGGTGTCCACTTCGCGCCGCACCCCGCTCAGAACAAAATGCCAGGCCCTGCTGCTCCGCGTACGTCGCGCCATGCTGTTCTGAGAGAGGTAAGCTAGGGGGGCAAGGGAGAGGAGGTTACACACAGCAGCCATGTCCCACTTCTACCCACCACTCACCAGGCTCTGCCCTCTGAAGCAACCTCCCCCAGGTCACCATAGCCCCTACCGGGAATGGGGCAGTACAAACCACATCTGCACAGGCCCCATCAATGGATAAACACACAAAATAAGTTCCTCCCACATCATGAGCCTCTGCAAACTTCAACCTCTTTCTACAAGCAGGGTCAACTTCTCCAAGAGCCCCGATGTCGAACTGGCCCCCAGAAACGCTCCCAGGGCCCAGGAGCAGCTGCCCCCTCCGCAGTGCATGCATCCAGCATCCACCTCTCATCGCTGGCCTAGGGAGCGTCAGGATCGTCAGCCACTGAGGCACAACCTCCCCAGCGCCTGGTCACCCTCCATCAGCTGCCTGGGCTCTGGCCATGCTGCTTGGCCATGTGCACCACCCTGGCCACTGCTGTGGTTCCTGCACGGCTGAGCTGTGTGTCTGTCTGCAGGGAAGGCTGTTTGTTCACCTCCGAGCAACTGTCCACTGAAAGAATACTTTGCTCTTGGCATTTGGGGTGGGGGAGAGACCACTTTCTTGCTCACTGAAGGGAAACTGGCCTTTTCACAGACCTGTTCCAACCTGCCTCAAGGGCAACAGACAGAACTGAAGCAGCTGCCTGTCTTCCGACTCAAGCAGGGATGTTGTTCAGAGACAGATTTCCACAGGCTCCTTCCCTGCATACAGCCTGACAGACCACACCAGCTCCCAGCCACCACGCAGGAGCATTGCACTGGATGTGACAGGGGAACTTCAACATCCAATCTCATTTCCCCTGAAGTTTAGCTTTGCAGAAAACAACTCCCCACCAAAAGGCACCCGCAGGGCTGTTACCCCCCTCCCATTCCTTGAACCTGCTTCCTCTGCTCAGCTCCTGCGGCTGCCTCCCTGCCACAGCCAGCCGGGCTGCACACCCCCACCCGGGCTTCCCCG
>NW_009606315.1:0-392 GCF_000690535.1 Cariama cristata | reverse complement strand
GGCTGGCAGCTCCTGGAAAAGCAGGACAGGCCGAGCCATGGCTGGTTGTGCAGATGCCCACAGATCCTCTGAAGGGCTCTGACATCCTACCCACCGAGATCAGGAGCTCTTGCCTCTGCCAAGCACAGTCATGCTAGGAAAGCACCTAAAACAAGATCCTCCCTTCTCTAGCGTTGAAGAGCACCCACACAAGCCAAATGCAACAGCTCTGCTCACCCAGCACCTTTCTAAGGCCGGGGCTCACAGGGTAGAGACGGCATAGCATGGCGTTTGCCCCAGTATGGGATCTGGCACCCAGGGCAGAGTCTCACCCCCAGAGGGGGACCAGAGGCTGTTGAGGCCTTTCTGTGGCTCTGAGACGGATGGCTGCAGGCCGTCAGCCACACGGCACC
>NW_009606314.1:0-1310 GCF_000690535.1 Cariama cristata | reverse complement strand
TGCCTGCCCTGCCCTGTGAGCACTGCAAGACGCTGCAGCGTGGCACATGGTCCCGCGGTCATCATCGGGAAGGGCAATATCTGTTTTGTATATTTCTATTTCTATTATTAGTAGTACTCATTTTAATATTATTTATACCTTTTTCACTGTTACATTTTTATTAAAGTTAATTTTAACTTTCCAACCCATCAGTCTCTCTCCCTTTTCTCCTCTCCTTCCCCTTCTGGGAAAGGACAGGTTTAACAGAGAGCATCTGCCACCGCTTTAAGCGCCGGTGCAGCCATAAACGGTGGTTATGGAGGTCCTTGGGGGGGTTTAAGGACCCCACGGCCCCCCTCTTGGACTCTCCGTTGAATTTGGAGCGGATGTTGACCAGCCCCTTGATGCACTTGATGTTGGCCTCTTTGCTCTTACCTGGGGGGGGAGGAAAGAGGTGAATGCCCCAGCACAAACTTCCCCCCCTTTTCCCTCACAGACTCCCCCCCAACTGTCCCCATCTGCTGTCACAGCCCCCCAAAATTGCACTGCCTTTTCCCTCAGAGCCCCCCCAAAGTGCCCCATCGCCCCTCAGAGTCTTCCACAAATGCCCTTCCTTCCCTTCACAGCCCCCCTCCAACTGCTCCCCCTTCCCACAGAGCCCTCCCAAAACCACCTCCTCCCCCCTCAGGGAACCCCAAACCCCAACTTTTCCTCTCAGAAAGCCCCCAAATGCATCTTTCCTCCTCAAAAACACTCCTCCCCTCCAGCCCTCCCCCAAACTGCCTCCTCCTACATCAGACACACCCAAACTCCAATTTTTCCCCACACAGATCCCCTCAAAATGCATCTTTTCTCCTCAGAAATACCTCCTCCCCTCAAAATGCCCCAACCCCCTCTTTTTCCCTCAAAGACCCCCAAAATGAACTTTTTATCCTTAAAAACATCTTCTCCCTACTCACAGACCCCTCAAATCACCTCCTTCTCCCACAGAGCCCCCCAAAATGCCCCCTCCCCCTTCAAAACCCTCCCAAAATGACCTTTTCTCCTCAAAAACACCTTCTTCTTCCCCTTCAGAGCGCCGCCAAATTGCCCCTCCCCTCCCCCTAGCCCTCTCAAACCACCTCCCGGCCTCACTGCCTTCCCCAAAATAAACCTCTTCTCCTCAGAAATAGCTTCTCCCCCAGCAAAGACCCCACCCATACTGCCACCTCTCCCCTTATGGACCCTCAAACTGTGACTTGTGTGGAGAGGCTGAAAGACCTGGCCTTCCATGTCCTGGTCATGTGGAGGCTTGCGTGGGAGTAAGAGAATGTGGGGTTCTCCCTTCATGC
>NW_009606313.1:545-3784 GCF_000690535.1 Cariama cristata | reverse complement strand
AGTCCTGTTTTAGCCAAACCAGGACAAGACAAAATTGCATTGACATAATTTCAATGTAAATGTTTAATAAAGTTTAGATGAAATGCAATGCAAACAGACTGTTTGTCAGCTAATCTTATTGGAATGCTTGTCATTACGCCTTGATTAGTGTTTTTTTTCGAAGTACAGAAGAACCATTCATAATACTTGATATTTCTAAAAGAAGAGATTAAAACAACAAGCAAAATGTACCTGCCAATATTCTACATAGAAATCAATGCAAGAACAAAAAGTAGTGCATTTCTGAGTTTACATCTTCCTGACAATCTTCAGCTATATATCAGTCATGATAACACATACCATTTCTCCCTGAATCCCAGTCATGCATTTAGAAATTGCTGTAATTTATCAAAGCTGCAACACTAGTCAAGTTTTGGCAATATATGAGCTTTGAGGGGATCTGATCTCTATTCACAGCGTTTCATTCAGCATCAGCTGAAGACTGTGATTTTTGCCTATTTGGAAGGCAAAGAAGAAATTAGCAGAATATAAATTGATAAATTTACCTGTGGTTTGCTACTACATCAAATTTTCTTTTGCCTTTCCTTCTCCAATCTGAAATGGCAGTGACCCAGTAGCCGATATTTCCTATCATAACACATGACCTGCCCCAGTGAATCAGTGCATATTTGGGAACAGACCACAAACACAGTTTCATTAAAATAATGCGTATGCTCCCAAAACATAAAGTTTGAAGAAAACCTGGTCTCTTCAATATTTTGATCTAAATTTTCAAAGTGGCCAATATCTTTGGATGACGTTATTCTTTCCCTTGGTCATTCTTTTTTATTGCATCATTTAAAGAATTAATAAAAAACAGCACTAAGTGATAGTACAAAAGTAGCAGTTACTTCAAGTGTTCTATTTAGATTACAAAATGGAGATGGAAAAGAATTATCTTATTTTGGAAAAATTACATGAATCAGAAAGCATTCCTAGCTACCCTGTCTTTAAAAGGGGTACCTCAGCTAACCTAATATCAACACAAATGAGCAAAAATTGCAAAGAGATAGGGCGTTGCTTGGACTGTTGTAGGGTTTTTTTGCACATACAAAGACATATTTTAAGCTTGTTTTTTTCGCTTGCAGTTATATTTGCTAATATAGTTTAAATAGTTTGATAATGTAACCCTTTTGTATTTTATTTTCTCTCAGGTTCAGTCCTGCATGTATATCTTTAACTTTTCCAAAGAAAGAGACTTGGTCAGTAGCTGTTCTGATAGGTGCAAAGTGAATCACACTGATAAATGTTACCAGGATCTATTCTGTTTAATTCCATACCACTGCAACCAGGTGATGGATTTCCTTACAGTGTCCTTCACTATCACTGCAGAGTAGTAACTAATATAATCTGCCACTAGATGTCATTCCTTTTTCATGCAAACATGAAAAATGAAAATTTCTACTTAAAATTTCAGTTAAAAACATAGGTTTTAAAATAAAATAATTAGTTTGCTGTATTCATACCTAAAACAATGTCTTTCTCTTCATTGTTTTCAGATATGATGGGATATTGTAAATTTACTGGGGAGTTTGAGCAGATCCGTCTGTGCTTAAAAGCAGATGTGAAAAGATTTCCTATGCTCCAGCAGCATGTTGTTGCTCTGTTTTGATAACTAGTGATTCAGGGTGGTAGAATTTGATTCTGTTTGGTGAAATTCATGACAGTATTGGAAGTTCAAAGACATCTATTTTTATATTTGTTCAGCCCCAAATCCTATTTCACTAAAACACAGAACTGCTTTTGCTTAGTATATGTCACCAGTCTGCTCAGAACCAGTTTACTTGCTGTCTTTTCTCACAGCCTCTCTGATCTTTTCAGATTTTCTTTCACGGCTACCTAAACTTTGCAAAGCAAAAACCAATGAAATTCTTCAACCTTTTTGTGCTGTGCAGGAGGCTTCATTCTGGATAGTGACAGGTGTCTATAAAGGCCTGTATTCTTTTGATTATCTGTACCCATTAAAAAGTGCAGCCATTTCTTTCTATTTTTTGAGATGAAGATTCCTGAAAAGTTGAAACAATCTATAAGAAAGACTCTGTTACATTTTATCTTCAATACTCACAGATTCACTTTGTAAAATCGGTTTCTTGCTTTTTGGGGAAAAAAGATTTTGTGCAACATTATTTTTATTTAATTATTTTTTTAGCTGTGCTTAAACATTAAGTCAAATGTACATTACAATAATAATAGAAAAAAGTGTTGCAATCTTTATGTCAATAATTGGATAGCCTTTAGCATATATTTCACTGCTCTAGTCACAGCCTTTCATTAAGGGTTCTGGGCAAGGATGCAGCACCAATTTTTCAGATCTGCTCTGCAATCATTTAAATAACATTAAATGTAATAAAAATGTATTCAGTGAAGCATGACAATCTACATCTTCTATTTTCCGTAATCTATGATCACAGCAGGGATAATGACTTTGTGGTGCTCTATGAAAGTAAGATGCATTTGAAATGAGAAACAGTCATTGTTTTAATATGTGCTAACATATTTTGAACTGTCATAGCCTTTTAGACCACAATTTACTGTTGATAATACGCTACTCAAATATTAAGATACTATGTTGTTGGTATGTTAATTTCCTAACACTTCTGTTTCGTATCAAATATTGAGAACTTTCCTTTAAGTTTCACCTCACATTCATTTCCATCTACTTTGTCAGACTGCAGGTCTTTTTGTTGAAAAGTGTAAATCTCTGACATATTTGTATATCATATTATTATTTTTTTTGATTCAGATTACTTAGTTCAAGATCCACAATGTATCAAATTTAGTTGTAATACCAGAAGATAGGTAAGTCTGTCATGCAATACAAAGATGAAAATTTAAATATTGCGCAACCCTTATAGAAAATTTCTGCTGGCTGTATCTTGAAATATGATTGTTCTTTTAATTTTTCTTGCCTATCATGGAAGAATTGCTGTTTCATTGTTGGGAAACATCTGTAAGCAACACAGAAATTGAGTTTCCTTGAGAAAAAAAGGATTCAATGAATCTCAGATTTGAGATTTGGGATAATCTAATTCCCCCATGGATCCCCTCCCTAATCCCTAGACCTATTACTTTGGACTTTACTCCTTGCAAAATGACCCTCATAGATCAGTGTTCCAGTTAGAAATATGTTGTGCTAGCACAGTGCTGATATAAGGTGATCTGGGTCACTGGCTGTGGTTTGGCTCCTCTTTTCCTACCCC
>NW_009606313.1:0-524 GCF_000690535.1 Cariama cristata | reverse complement strand
ACTGAATTGTTTCACTATAGTGGAACAAAATATTTAATAAGCTGTAGAAATGCCAAATAAATAATGCTAGTGTGGAAGAAGATCTGACACGATTAGAGGTATGGCCTCTTATTAAAATATCCCATTTCAATGCAATTTCTTTTTTCTCCACACTAGAACTAATAGATATTTTATGAGTCACTCACCTAATCTCTAATTTGATTTGAGTACAGACTTTTACACATGAAACCTAACTTGTGCTGTGTCAGCTAGATCAATAGTCCATAAACACTCAAAACCCTCGGCTGGAGTTGTCCATTACCCGGTGAGAGGAATCACCCTCTGAAGCAAGGTACTAGGCACTTCTCCTTATTCCATGTCTCCTATTTGGACTGCAGCAGAGTTTTAAAGACTTTAGCCATAAGACTCTGTCACCGTTTAAGGCTGGGCCAGCGCTTAAAGCAGGTGGCAGATGCTCTCTGTTAACCCCATCCTTTCCCAGAGAGGGAAGGGGAAGAGAAAAGGGAGAGAGACTGGCAGGTTGG
>NW_009606312.1:6097-6426 GCF_000690535.1 Cariama cristata | reverse complement strand
TGCAGATCTGTGTTCATACAGTTTCTTTAATAAAATCACACCGGGAAGTGACACTGCCACATCATATTGGCACAGGATGATGTATGGCAGCATAAATCTAGCTTAGTGCACAGGGATGTTTTGATCAGGTTTAATTTGCTTTGCCTCGCCCTCCCTCTGAAGGCGCTCAGGTTTGATCAGCGAGCCCCTCCTGGTGCCATCGCAGTGCAGTCTGGAATCTTCCGACTTGGGTATCTTGAATGTAAGTTTGCTACACCAATAGAAGAATTATATTATCCATCCTGAAACCCCACACTTCTCACTTCAGGATAGCAGTAGCAGCGTTACTC
>NW_009606312.1:0-6071 GCF_000690535.1 Cariama cristata | reverse complement strand
GCAGGCTCCTCCGCTCCTCCGGGTTCGGGGACGGCCTGACGCTGCACATGCGGCAAGGACGGGAGGCTGTGCCATGGGGTGGCCAAGCCCCGAGGGACCTTCTCCCAGCAGCACCAGAAATCGTACCAAAATGCTGTTTGTGTCCTCCTCCCTACCATCACCCCCATTTTTGTTTTAATTTCCCCTTTTAATCACTTTACTGCCCACATCTAGACCCTCTCAACAGGTTTTTCTCTGAAGGGCTATGCATTACAGACAGCAGTACCAGTGGTCCTACGTAGCTCAGGGCTGATTCTGGGTGTATGGACCAGTATTCAGCCAAGGGATAAGAGGCATTCCGGGCAGCCAGTCCGACTACACAGTTCCTTGGTGGAAATTGTGTATCAGCAATTTACTGTGCAATTCCATGGTCCCCATTTACCCCAGAGACCGTGGTGTAGCGATGTGAGGTGTGCACCAAACCAAACCTCTGCTGTGAGCCCGGCCTTCACTCCTGTTGTGCACGGGATGACTCTTCGCCTCTGTTCAGCTAGCTGATTTGGTGCAATTCTCTTTTCATTGTGGTAGGCACCTCACTGCAGAACAGGTTTCCAACCTTGGAAGACTTCCCAATAGTTACGGTCCAGCTTTTGGGTTTAGGGGCACCTCTTCACTTCTTTCTGCTCCATCCTCCTCTGTTCAGGGAGGGTTCCATTACTCCAAAGTCTGTGAGTAAAGGCTTGCGGCTAATACATTTTTGTGCTCTTTGCCAGTAGCATTGCAGTAGCAGACAGAGGTCCCACTTCTTCTCATGGGCCTCTTCAGAGAAAGGAGCTGATATTGCTCTTCCTTCACTGTTCTTGAAGCTCCAGTCAGCTTGCAGTAGATGTGGCACTTAGGCAAAGTACTCTTTCCTTTCCTCTTGGCTGCCAAGATCCTTATTTTGTGGCCTTCCAGTCCATTTGGGGAGCTCCCACTTAGCTGCTTGTTGGGCTGTCATCGGCAGCTCTTCACCAGCCTCTTGTCTCACTGCAATTCCTAGAGTATTTTGGCAGGGCACAGTTTTGCAGAGATACTTACCTCCTTCAGCAGTGCTAGAGCCATGGAGGAAGTCCTCTGTGAAATGAGGAGGAATCACATACCAACTAGTGATAGTAGTTACCTGCTGCTTCTGCACACACAAACTGTGTGCAGCAGATCAACTGCTCAGTGAGATGCAAAGCATGCAGGAAGAGATGTTCCGGTTTTAAAGAATGACATCAGGAACTTTGCATGGCAAGATAGCTACTGGGATATTTGGCAGGGAATAGCTAAGCCTAATAGCAATGTACATTTAGGAAACAAGGCTCTCACTAGCTCATTGAATTTTCCTTTGGGAGTCTCTTTAAGGTAGCAAAAATAAGAAAAGAAATCTTGCTGGGGTTGGTTTGGCCCACAAAGAGCTACTATGAAGACAGGGTGATGGATGTGTTTCACAGAATGACTAGATCAATTGCTTCTTGGAGTTGAAATACTGATCCTAAATACATTTGAAAGAAGGCAGAGTCTAACTGACTACAGCTCAAGTGAGAAGTCCATTTGATGGATAATATCTGGGCATCTCACCTAAAAATGTTATTCTTTCTCCCCCACAAAATCTTCCCTGAACTCAAGTATTAGTTGTCTGAGGTACTCAAAGCAAAGTATGGGGGCAGCTCACCATAAACTTCTCATCTGCAGTCTGACAGGCTGTACCAATGTCCACCACTCCATCTGCTTAACCTTCCTAGGAAGCTGATGTTCATCTCTGGGCTCCAGTGAATGGTTTTGTTTTTCCAAGATAAAAATCTGGCACAGTAGAACTCACTGGGCTGCCAAACAAAAACGGAATTCAAAAATGTTGGCAATTGCCCTTATAACCAACAGTCTGCTTTAAAATACTCTTGACGCTTCCTTCTCAAATTAACTTGAGAAACATTTTTATACGCAAAATTTTTAGGAAGTTTTCCTGATCCTGAGAGTTTGAAGATTACTCTTTGTGTGCAGAAAGCTGGAGGGAGCTGCTGAGAAAGCAGTCTATAGAAATTATCATTTTTCATGCTCTTATGATATTCAAAACAAGCATTAGGCAGGTGAAGGCTTTTTGTTTTGTTTCCATTGATTTTGTTGCAATTTACTTACAGTTCCTCTGTACTCTAAAAGGAAACTCCTTCAGATCCAGACAGGAGCAAGTCCTGCTTCAGTTCATCGGGTGCTACCTGCTAATCCTTGGAAGTTTGGCCATGACATGAGAAAGTTTGATTTACATGGGATTTTTGGTCATGTTTATCAGGTCTTCATATTTGAATTTCTGGGCTGCTGGGACCTCAGTGTATCAAATACAGAAGATTGACTCTTGCCATGTTTTAGGGGAAAGGTTTTGAATCAGGGTTTTCTAGCCTGTGCTACCCATACTCAGGTTCCTCAAACCATATCGTACCAACTCTAGACTTCTTACAAAAGAGGGGCACGTACACACAAAACAGACCTGAACACATGCTGTTAAGGTGATCTTTGTAAGCTGAAAGCCAAGCGCTCAGGCTTTTGAAAAGCATCCTAGTTTCATCAGGCCCTGCTCAATCTCCCTATCGGTTTCTCTCACCTACAAGGGTAATAGTGCTGACTGGAGGGAGCATGCTTGATCAGCACAGAAGTTGCAGCACTAATTGGCTGTTAAGCTTTGTGCAGGTGCATTGCTGGGAAGTACTTACTGGCTACCTAAGTGACTATTAGCTACTAATGTATCTTCTAAGCTCTATTTGCTCCCTAGCACAAGAGTCTAAACTCAAAATACCAGCCCAGACCTGGAAGAAAGGACAATTCATACATTAAGGACAATACTAGCAGGCATGCAGCCCTCAGATCTGCCAACACAAGGCGATGAGACTCCAGAGGGGAGAGGCACAGCACATGGCACAGGTCAAAGCCCTGCACAGCTCTCGGGTGGCAATGACCCCAGTACACTTGACCTGACAACACCCAGCATCACAGCCCACCCACTCACCTCCTCTTGCCCACTGTTAGGACGTACAGACACCATACTACAGACACTATACACACGCAGTAGACAGGATGCAGTAACACAGCCATCAACATACACTATGGTAGATGTTAGCAACTGTTTATAACAGAGTACAAGGCCAAATGCAACAGTCCTGAAGCCCAGAGGCCTGAACAAGTTGCACTACTGGGAGGTTACCACCTCTTGTAACTGACAGACTGTCCAGACTCACTTTTTGGTACAGTGATAACCCAGGGTAACATGCTAGAAACAGTTTTATCCCCAAGAGTACAGTGCTGGCTGCTCCCGTTGTGTCCACATTCCCACCGGCTCAATCGCTGGTGGAGTCTCTTCTACTACAGGTACGGCATGGGTGGCAACTTCAAACTGTGGTCTTAGTGCAAAGATAACACATTACGTGTTTTACTATCTTGCTCAAAGGATTTTAATGGGAAGATAGCAGCTAGCATTCAGAAAAGGAATATAATAACTCTAATTTTTACAATTACTCGGTTAGTCATTTGATAACGCTTTCCCATAAAGTTACATGCCTACATACCACAGATTTAGTTTTTTGACATCTCTAACTGAGGAAGCTCTTCTATCTGCCAAGTACTACTTTTAACCTATTTTTACCTACTCCTTTTTACCTATTCAAGGACCATTAATTTCCGTAATGATTTTCCAAAAGACATGAAAGTATAGTTCTCACTTCTGAAGTTGCAGAGATAGCTTAATGATAAGAAATTATACTTTACCAGATTGCATGTGGGAAACATTTGGACTTAATTGAATCACTTGTTTCTTCCAACTCAAGTATCATTTGCAAATACATATAATTATATCTACACAGACTTATATGCACACCTCACAATTTGTACACAAATATATTCATGATAAGGTCATTCTGATCATATTTAACAGTGCAAGGGAAACAGTTTCTCTTGCTTGGACTCCAAGACACCCTTGAATTTGCACTACCTGGGTTCCTTATTTTCTTCTTTCCTATAACTTTAGTCATGGCCAGGAGCTAAGTGTTACATCTTTTACTTCTCATATAAACACGTGAGAATGGAAAATAATTAAAGCCAAGTTAAGCAGCAAATACTTACCAATATCTATGGGGTGGAATGAACTACTTGCTCTTCTGTGATACTTCTGGAAGACATTTAAAAATGACATAAAACTGGTTAATAATTATCTTAGCTACCCAGGCTAGAACATCTTCTTCCATGGGAGTCAGATGTTAACAGCCTAGTCAGTAGACTTTTTTTTTCTTCGTTTACTCAGTTTATTAGCTATTATTCTTAAACAGCTGTTCACCAGAGATTGATTGTTGTTTCTTGGTTCCGTCTCTTGCCTATAACAAAGAGATAAAGTTTATACTTTAAAGTTGCAGTTGCTACATCGTGGGGGAGGAAGGGAGGGGGGACGTTCAGCATTTGTCTTCCCAAGTCACTGTTACACGTGATGGAGCCCAGCTTTCCCGGAGATGGCTGAACACCTGCCTGTCCCTGGGAACTGGGGAAGGAATTCCTCATTTTGCTTTGCTTGTGCATGCAGCTTTTGCTTTATCTATTAAACTGTCTTGATCTCAACCCACAAGCTTTCTCACTTTTCCCCATCCGATATTGAGCAAGCAGCTGTGTGGGGCTGAGCCGCTGGCCAGGGTTAAGCCACAGCCATTATTTTCCTTCAATCTTCTACTCTGGAAGAATCAACATTTTACTATTTATTATTCCCACCCTCTGAGATTTCTCCTATACTTACACACACTTGCTTGAAAGAAGATGACTGAAATCAATAGCTCCAGCACTAGGTTCAGCTGCTTCTTTAAGCTGTTCTCTTGTAGAGGATTACCCTGTACAGCAAATCAGAGAGCCCCATCAAGGCCATGAAGGTGCATTTTCCTAGCAGTTGATGGAGATTTATGGAATCACTTTTTAAGACCATCTATTCCTGAAGTATGAACTCTGTCAGTGTCTTCATCTGCTTCATGATTTGGACAGCCATCTCTTGTTCCTTTTGTTTTATAGTAGGCTTTGGTGTCCCATCCCCGCCCAATTAAAGATACTATTAGTTTGCTGAACTTCCAGTTTTTTTAACTGGGCTTCCTAGGCCATTATCTGGTTCTCATTTTTGTTAACCTCTGCAGCAGGCCAGCATTACTGATGAGTATTTGCACAGGAGCTTTGATGTACTCTACTTGCATATTCAGCTTCTCCCTCTTAAGTTATACCTGTAAAAATGCCATAGTATTTCATCCTGTATTTGAGTAGTGATTTGAATGGCATTCCTTACAGCCTGCACCTCCCTCAAGTTTCTATGTTATATAGATAGAAGCACCAAGAAGTCTAAGTCAACTTTCAAATTTGCTAAACTTCAAACTGAGAAGTTGAGAAGTAACTTAAAGATTATTAAGGTTAAAGAAGTAACTTAAAGTCAATCTCTGTGAGATTGACTTAAACTCACAGAGTTACTGCTATTCCTTCTTGCTTCACTAATCACCATCTTATTTTTAACAATACTGGAAAGTCACACTGGTAAGAGCAACAGTACCTATAAAAACCAAACACACCACTCATATTCCTGTATATTTTGGTTCTTTAGAGGAGACCAGTGGTTTCACTGTTCAGTCGCATGTTTCTGCAGCCAGGGCCCCAGCATCTAAACCACAGCTCTTCTCTACTCCAGGTCACACCAAATACTGTCATTTCCCAAGGATTCATGGATGACTTAAGGGTAGGAGCAACCTCTCACGCTGAGCTGGTTCTTAAAGCTATTTTGGTTGCACAGGGGTAAGCCACACACCATGCTCAGCAGAAACTGGTAGCACCCCCAGAGCATCACACCAACCCATATAAAGGGGAACCACCCCAGGGTGGGCCCACAGCCACCAGCATCCCCTGCACACTTGTAGCTCTGCCTGGGGCACTGCCACATCCTTTTGGTGCTCACTGTGACCAGCTCCACCGTGGTCCCACCACACAGGGCACAGCCTGCCCCACACAGCCAGCGCTAAGCCTGGGGTTGCCCACCCACCATGCCACGAGCAGCAGCACCCCACAGGGCA
>NW_009606311.1:0-11391 GCF_000690535.1 Cariama cristata | reverse complement strand
TTCTGCCTGAGGTAAATGCCGGCCCACCCCCCGCGCTGCCCCCTCCTCGCACCTCCCGGGACGGGGCTCCGCGGCTCCCTCCAGGCGGAGGTCCTCCCTTCAGAGCCCGGGGAAGAAGGAGGCTCCCGTGTCCCTCCGCTGCCCTGACGGAGACTATCATCTCCTTCGTCGGGCGAGGTGGGCGGGTGTGGGGCAGTTCTGTGGCTCAGCCTGCAGCCCCTGGGACGGCGTCCAGCATTTGGGGGTCGCCGCAAGTCCCCCGGTGGTCTCGGGAAAGGCTCGTCATGGGCAAGCAGCGAGGCGAGGAGAAAGTTGTGAGGGCTTGCAGTGGGGACTGTTTGATGTGTGTGGTAGTGGGGACCGAGAAGTCGGTGTGAAGGAGGGAGCAGAGCTGTCCTGTCCCTTCCCAGGTCCATTTTCAAGTCCAGGTAATGCAAGGGGATGTTTGGCTCCCTACAGTCCTGCAGAGGAGGTCCAGGGCCTCTGCCCCTGCCACAGCTGCAAGAGATGGTGCCTGCTATGGTCTCCTCTTCCCTCCGGAGCACCTGTCTCTGCCATCCCCAAACACTCACAGGAGCCGAGCCGCATCTGCCCAAACTCTGAATTAAGCAGAAGTGACTCTGAATCCTTCTCCTTTGATCTCTGAGAGAACAAAATGCCAGTCTGAGGGTGATAATCCCCAAAGCGTTAAAAGCTTTGCGTTTGCATCCTTGCCTGGTAGAGAGTGGGGATCCCACCAGCCCCTTCAGGCTGTGGGTTTAACCATCCCCGCTACTGCTTCATGGTCTGCCCTCAGGTTGAAAGATTATGCCTTTAATTAGCAGACTGATTCAGATAGGCCCATAAATATTCAGCGAGACATTTACCACAATGATTGAAGCAGAAGCACAAATCCCATCTGTCTCAATTCCAGGATACTTTTTGAGGAAGGTGAGGGCTGGAAGGCCTCTTTAGTGTGGGGGAGCTGTGGTGGACACAGGAACTTGGGTGATCTTAAACACACATTGCTTTTGCTTGATGCTGTAAATAGCCAAGAACTGACTGAATCACCGGCATACGGTAGGATAGCCCAGCACTTCCATAATGCGGGCTCCTGGGGGGTTCTTCTGACTGCTCACGACATTCAGGCCCGGACTACGGCCCTTGGGATCCTCGCCTGGAATCTCCCATCGTGAGATGCATAAAGAAGATTCCCATGCAATTTTCAGGTTAAAATTTTCAGAGTGTCACCTCTGATAAATGATCCTTAATTCAGCCCTAATGCAGTATGAAATAGCAAATTCCATTTTAGTTCACTTCTCATTTTTATTCCACTTTTTAATGATAATTTTTCATTAACTGTCTAATCCTGTCCTAGCATTTCTCATCAGTAAAACTGAAGGTGCTTTACAAAAAGAGGCAAAAATATGATTATTCCAATTATCCTTATTAAGGCTCAGGTTTTGGGCAGCTTCTGCAGATAATATAGGTCATAAATAATTAAGAGTACAATCTAATTAAAAGAAATCCCCAGTGGTAAACCAAAGTGCCACATTGAAGAAGCCAGTTGTCAAAGGCGCAGCCTGGTAACCTAATCTCCCTGATCAGAACAGTATCCCATTAACCCACAAATCTTCGCCCTCCTGACCTGTCTGCCCCAACAGTGGGTACTTCCACGTACCTGTGCAAGACCCAAGAGAGGGAGAGGGTCAGGGAGTTTCAGTGACCAAAAGCAGTCTGGAGAGTGTTCTCCTATTAAAGTCCCTTATTTTGTCATTTGAATAAAGGTCTTGTGTTCGGAGGCGTACCAAAATGTGCAGCCTGAACTGAGGAAGGTTAGGTGTAGAACTGATTTAGTTTTTAAGCAGAAATAGTTATTGGAAATTAGAAGCATTGCTCAAACTGGAGTCTGGAAGATACAAAGAAGGTTGTTGCTTGAATCCAGTTCATACATGAGCGAAATAGAATTCTGACTCTGAAACTTGCTCTGAACACCTTGTCAAATTTCATCAAAGTTGGACATGAACTTTCATGTTTGGGAGTTTAGGCTCTAGATTGCTAGTGCTATACTGGGTCTGTGTATCCTGACACCTGCACATCTTCACTGGAAGCTGGCTACATCAGGACCGCTGTTTATCTGCATAATTCAGCAGCAGGGCTACGGGGATGAAATCCTTGTTCTCATTCCAAATACCTGCTGTCACATATTACTTATTCTGTGGGAATGTTTTTGCTCCAATTTGTGGTTACACAGTGTTCGGTGACGACCTAATTGCAGCGTTCTCATTACGCAGAGAAATTTCTGAGTTTGGCTTTATAGTTCACCTTGTCAGTAAGTAAATCATTGCTCCGTAACACCATCTATCATCAGTACCGTCACTTTAGCCCAATGGTTTATGAGGGATCGTAAGGCTGATGAAGGCACTTTGAAGTGTGTGTATCTACAACAGCTTCTCCCACTTTACTGCTGTAATGTCTAACTTAGCTCAGAGCAAGTGTAGACCATCTTGTCAATGAAAATGCCTGAATTTGATGACCCATAGCAGCTTTCTTACCACTAACCTGTGTTTGGTGTTGGGTAGTTTCCTTGAAAGTTGGCGAGATCCAAGCAGCTACAAATAAAGCTGAAAAAGGCCAGCCTGCCTTTCTGACAGTCTCATGGTAAGGCTTCATCTTGGCCAGGGAATGCTGGTCTAATTTTCAAATGTAACTCAAATTTCAAATGTTGGTTGCAAGTTACATTAAAATGAGTCCCTAAGTCCCTTAGGGTCTTGGGGAGACTGTATCTTGGTCTATCTGTGCTGTAATTTCTTCATTTGTATTGTGTTAAACTGTAATTCAGTCTCATATGCTGGAAGCTTTGACTAGTAAGGCGTGACTGGAGCTCCGAGTAATGCAGGTGGTACTGGAACTGGCACTATGATGACAGAAGGGAACCTACAGAAAAAAGCAAACAGGGAGTGCAGACATTTTGAGCAGCAGAAAGAGGGAGGGTGAGAACAAAAGAAAGGAGGGGGGGCAAAGAAAGGGAAAATGTAAAAGAAAAAGCAGGAAGAAGACGAAAAAGCCAGCGTTGTAGGTGGCAGTTGGTGTGGTGTGGCTGAGGCTTTGCAATTGAACCAAGTTTCCCTAAGAACATTATCATATGCCAGTTAGGGGAGGGAGGAGAAGGGACGAGGGTTCCTGGAGAAGTGCATATCCACACAATGAAGCCTTTAGTTTCTTCCCTTGCACATTTGTAGAGTGCTCACGTCTTTCCCTTACCCCAGGAGACATTCCCATTTCCTTTCATTTACCAGTGTTTGGAGGGCGGAAGGAGATGAGGCGCTGTTGGGTTCCCTCATTAAGTTAATCTGTGGGAAGCCCTACATAAATCATTGAATTTCCTAGTCTTGATAGAATGAGGTATCTGTACAGTGGAGTCAAACAGAAGATGGAGGTTCCTGCACAGGGAGGCTGTGGCACTGTTGCAGTCCTGTGCCTGTGACTCTTACGCGTGTGTTTCTTTGAAGTCTGTAGGTTAGGAGTCTGCATTAATGATCAAGGGACAGAGCTGAATACGGAATTTGTATGGTACGAAGGTAAAGGTGTGGGTATGAATGTGGGAAGAGAATATTTGAGAGCAGTCTGGCATGTATAGTTAATAATATTAAAAAAAAGTGATGATGTTAATTTCCTATAGTTACTCAAGTTCTCAAGGCTTTTAGCATCTTCTCATTCCTTGTAGACCAGTGGCCTCTTGCTGGGTCCTGTCACGTCCAAAATATTTACTTCCTTGAAAAGTAGAAAACTTCACATTTTAAACCTTTTGTCCTTTTCTACAGTGGGAAACTTGTTCTGATCCCTTAGGCAGGAATCTCTGTTCCTCATGCAGTGTTTTAGAGTGCCATGCTTGGCATTTGGCTGTCACTCTGTCCCACTCAGCCAAGTGTCGGTGATCCCTGAATGCTTAAAAAGTTCCTTGGGACTCTCTGCAGATGTGAAGCTCATCTCAAGTTGAGATTTGTCAGGAGCAGAATGCTTTAGAACAATTATTTCTGACTTTGACTTACAGCTACATTAAAACTTACTTAGTTTTACCACTGTGTTTATTCCTTTTAGGGCTCTTAGCTGTTTCTCTAATTCAGGAGCTGTTCTTCCCATTTTTTACTTCATAAATAAAATAGTCAAAGCAAAATGCGGTGTATCTTGCTACACTTAATATCCAGATATCTACTGACTGAAACAGTGAAATAAACTCTGGGTTTCAATTTCCGACACGCTATTTTAACTGCTTTTTCTGGAACTCCATCGTAATTGCTGCTTTCTCTTGATTGACCAGCGAACTGATTGCCCTCTAAGCCCCAGGATTACCAAAATTCAGATTTTCCTGAAGAAGCAAAGGTCAGATTTTCAAGACTCTGCTTATATGAGGGGACCTTATGAAACGGATTCCCAAGGTGGTATTTATGCCCTACCAGATATGGAGCTGCTTCCAAAATTCCAGCCCTAGGCAGCAGGGCATTTGCAGTCTTGCTCTGGATGTCTGCCATGGGATGGACAAGTACAGACCTACCGCAGGGCTCTGGGAACACTGAGCCCTCGGTGGTACCGCTCACCCTCCCACATCATTTAATTTGGCCGTGGCTGCACCCTCCACCTGATATGAGGGTTGACTCTGCCCCTCAAGTGGAAAAACTGGAGACCCCAGGCCTCTCCCCATGAATGACTGGAACCCCTTTCTCCCACCCAGTGTTGCTGCTGTAAACTGAATCTCTTCAGCATCCCAATTACTTTGAAGCCACCCTCATTAACGAGTTGGTGAGTGCCCTGCGGGGATTGAAAGGGAGGGATGGGACAGCAGATCCAGCCCCAGCAATGCAGAGCTGAGCTGGGGCAGCTGTTCTCCAGTAATGGCTTCACTCTGACTCAAATTGATAGGGCTGCGTTATGAAGTCTCATGTATTTTTTTTTTTGAAGATTGGATTTCTTTATATATTTAATACCATAGTGTAAATGAATATTTGTGAAGATTTCTGAGATCTTTGGATCAGATATGTCATATAAAGCTCTGATCCAAAGCCCACGGTAGCCCAGCAGAAGAACCCCATCTCTGACATGGTTCTCCCCTCTTGCCTCCAGGGAATTAAAAAGACGAATTATTTTAAGCAGTTCAACATGTACTGAGCTTTAGTTCGTTAGCTAAGAAAGTATAATGGCTTTCCAGGACTACGTTCAAAACTAAAGAACAAAAAGCTACCTTGAAAAATGGCCATGGGGAAGCAGACCGGCAAAAGCCAAGAAACTTGAGCCCTTTGCTAATGAATACTCTGTCCTTAACTCACATTGTCTCTTTTGTTTCCCACACTTTCGTGAGCTGCACATGGATTCAATTTGCCAGTCTTTAACCCTTCTTACTGATGCCTGATCTGTGCGTAGTTTGGAAACTGGGACAGCTGTCACTTAGGTACTTGGCTTTGTTTTTATTTTTTTGCTCCCAATCTGTTTGTCCCTGTGCGGTCTCTGGCTCGGATGCGGTAAAATAACCCACGAGGGGTGTGGACAAGGCTTGCATGCATGCTGGGGAGAGGGAGTCGAAGCTTTTCCAGCTTCCTGGCCGAGGGTGTAACAGAGACAGGGCTGTAAGCAGGTTTGCTTTGATTAAAACATAGTAGCATTTCCACTGTGACTACCCAAGGGGAAGATGTTGGTGCGATACGAGGACTTTTTTTAAGAAGGGCTGTTTTTCTTGGCATAGGTCTAAAATTGATGGAAAGTCAGGGTGGAGCCAAGGGATTTGGCATCATGGGAACTTCTCACAGCGGCTTGTCTTTGTGCTACAGCACAGCAGAAGTGCTTTCTGCAGAGAGAAGCATTAAACATCAGGTGTTTATTTGCAACGGTAAAATTTATTCCAGTGTATGATGATTGCCCATAGTAAATACACTTCTTAGTAATGACTGCATTGTTTCAAAAAACATAACTAGCTCCTAGAATTGCTATTTGCTAAATCAATAGTGATCTAATTAATCATCCATTTAAAACAAAGAATGGCATTCCATATCAAAAACATAATGCATTTTCATTCCTCATTTTTTCTCTAGATAACTGTTGATCAGCGATCACCAGCAGAGAGTGCTGGTGCTCTTCCAGAATGTGGCAGCAGCTTCTGAAATTGATTGTAAAATCTAATCAGACTTTGTTCCATAATTCTATTTTTGGTTTTTCATTTCTGTGAAAATGAAATGTTAATCAATTATCTGTAACTTGATATCTTGCTGTCTCTAATTATCAATCTCTTTGTAGCTTACTGCAGGAGAAAGGTCGTTTTTAGGAGCACAACTGTGTGCTCAGAAAAATTATAATTGCCACTTTTTGAAGCAATTATTTAGCAGAATTTCATATATTTTGTTCCAATGCATTTGACCTTTTTTGTACATAACATTATTTCTCCTTTCATTTCTCTTCTTTAATTTCATGTTCAAAATAATCTGTTTACTCTTCTGTACAGCTTCTGTGTAGTGGGGGAAGATGGTCCTACTCCTGCAATTAGTAGAGCTTTAGCATCTATATGGGGCTCATTGTTTCACTGACACCAGACTTTTAACCTACCCAGGCAATGGACCGTTCCTTCCAGCCACAGATTACTTTTGGATGGGCCTCTTTCATTTCTCAGTTCTGAGTCTGATTCTAGCACCAATATTAAAAACGAGTTGCAAGAATTTTAAATCAAAAAGCACCGCCTTTCCCCCATCCCCATGGTATTTATCAATACAGTTGCACCATTTTAAGTCCTGGAGGCTTTAAAGAGGCTAGGCTTTTTGGTTTCGAATCAGCCGTGGTTTTCCCCTCTTTAATCTCTATGGTCATTGAAATATCAGGATTATCAAATCTGGTTTTTGCTGCAGAACCTGCTGTACATCTCACTGTCTCGTGATTTCATACATTCTTTAGTCACTGAGAGCAAACAAAGACTGTGTTGAAGTGCAGGGCCTCCATGCCTTACTCTCACACTTCACTGTGATCCAAATCCACTGGAAGTTGAGGGAATCTTTTAATTCATTTCAGCAGATTTTGAAGAGAGATCTCTTTAAAAAAAGAGGCATGAGAGGCAAGAGTGCACAGAAATGAGCAAGATGGTCAATTTTTGTACATCAATGTTGATAACATATAATAGACATCAGTTAAAGACTTACAGGCCCTTCTTTGGGAGAAAAATGGTGTCTTGTAAGGAAATCCCTTTGTCCAGACTAACCCTGCTGTCCTTATTTTGCCAAAACTATGTTTAAGTCTAGGGGACTGGGGTGTGAATGCACTTAGAGCAAAGCTGAAACATTTAATTTGCTTTTCCATAGTTGGCAGTTTTTTATCACTTTTCTGGGTACACAGCTTTCTTCCGAAATTCTACATAAAAAGGGGCCAAGGTTCAGCAGTTAGAATAATTCTCTGTACAGGTGGTACCTGATCAATCAACTCATGGGTGACACATCACTGCTGACCTCTATGTTGCATTTCACTGTGGTAAGCTGTTCCTTTTCTCCTCCTTCCTGTGCAGGCCCTTGCTTCACCCAAGGAACCACGGTGAACTTGAGTTACACTCCATTAGAGGTACCATCCGAACTGATACACTTTGAAAAATCTTCACATGCAGTAGCGTACAAAACCTTGGATGAGCGGGAGCCATGTTACAGTGTAAATCACAATCTAGGCAGGACAGTAAGTTGGCTCTGCAAAAGTGTCTGTCTCAATTACTTCCCTCCCAGAAGTTATGTGGTCATTAAAGTTTTATTATATAGCACTGGTAGAATAATAAACTTGTGTAGAAAGACACAGCAATTACTTAGTAAAGGACAGAGGAACACATAGTGCCTAACTATTCCTGCGCTTGTGTTTTAAAAAGTAGAATTTTTCTAGCATTTCCGTGCATGCCAAGTTTCACGGTAGTAATTTCTGGTGGTGTTGGTCTATGAATACCTGTTGTTACCATCTGTTGGTGAATGGTAATTGGTTTTACATGTAATTATGCCTCAGTCTCGTGTCTGTAGGATTGATTTTGCTTCTTTTTAGAAATCATAGCCGGTCTCTAGCCATACCCAGTGGCAGGACCTGAGGGAGCCTTTCAGGGTTTGGTAAAGCTTGGGGCTGGATATAGCAGCAACATCAGATCCTCTGAATACAACCATGACCCCCCTGAAGGCCCTGGGTGCTGTCCACCCCGGTGGTAAAATGGCAGCAAAAGCTGCAATGCTGTATGTCCAAGTTCACCGTACGTGTGGGCAGCAAGGCAGGTCCTGTCGCCTGCGACTCTTAAGAGACTGTCCAAGTCTAGACTGAACTCCCAGCATGACTTTAGACAAACCACTTAACCCTTCTGTACCTTGGTGCCTTCTCTACACATTTCTTGTGATTCTTACATGGTTTTGAAATCTCCTAATCTTGCTTTGATCTGTATCCCTTAATGTATTTGTTCACTTACTTCCTTTTCTTCAGTGAATATATCTGTCAAACTGACTTTGGCTTCTATGGCAAGAAATAGAAAGTAGTCTCCCTTTTCAGAATTACCTATTCCTTGCTCCTGCTCACCTAGTAAACTTGGCCTCAGCTCCTCTCCTTAGTCTTTTTTACTATTGCTTACATTACTGTTTGTTTACTGTAGGGTCATTATTTCACCCAACAGCGTATTTACAGATTAGACAAAGAACCCCCCACTTTGGCGGTGGTGGGGAATGTACTGTCTGGTCCCAAGAGCTAAATGGCACTTCTGAGCACTTTTAACAGTTTATTTTTATGTGCAAGAAGAAAAGCTCTGTTAAACTGGCCCGAGATCAGAGATCCATGGAAATTAATTTATACCCCTCTCAGCTGCGCTGAATGGACACAAGACTGAGCAGTGATTTCTCTCCGTGCATGAGGGATAATATCAGCAGCTTCCTGAGCTCCAGCTGCTGTGGACAAAGGATGGCAGAGTTACAGCGATTCCTGGAGGGAGGAACTTTAAGATGGAGGAATTTTAAAGAATGTGAAGGACAACCTCTTAAAAAATTGTAGGTGGAGCAATTCCAGGTTGTCCAAACACTTCCTAAGCCCAAGATTTATTTTCCTACTTTGAACTAGTTACCGTTGCAGCATTTATCTTTTGTGCTTTTTAACACATCTACTGTGACCTTTGTATGATTGCATAAATTGGCCCGAATACGCTGGAACAGTTATTAGGAACCCCTTTCTTGTGTTGTTTCCTGAATTCCCACATTGTGGCGTGATGTGTGTGTGGAAACTGCTTGCTTCCTCCACTGGCAGCCGTTCAGATGTGTGCTGGAGCTCCTGAGGACTGGGCTGGGCGGGGAGCTGGGTGAAGGGAGGATGCAGGGGGAGAATATTTTAAGGAAGAGAACGTGGATTTCATGCATCTTCGTTCTTTTCCAGTTCCGATAAAGCTGTTATCGCCGATTGTGTGGGTTAAACATGAGCAGTGCTAGTGCTCTGTAAGAATAAACAGCGGCAGATGAGTTGAGGTTAGTATGCCTCGGGCAAGGCTAGCTGCTTTTCAGTGTCTGCATTAAGCAATATTTTTACTTTTCTGATGACTCTACCTTCTCTCTTTACTCTCCACTATTTTCTTTGAGCTTGTGGGAGGGAGACAGGATGTGTGATTGAAGTGTAGTCTATAACTCTTTAACTCACTGTAGCTATATATTTCCCTTACAACTCTACCCCACAGCACCTAGCAAATATGTGCTTCATTAGTTTGTTCTGCATTGTCTTTTATGGTTTTTTTTTGCATTTGCAAACTGTAAGGTTATGGTATGTTAATGAACTGTTTACATGTGCTTCTACATTTGTTGCACTGAAATGTTCCAATGATTGAATGTCGGTTACGAGGGAAAAAAGAGATGTTGATGTATGCTGCATTTGGGATTTCTGAAATTTGACTTCCTGAATTTTTTTCCATCTTTCTTTTCAATGTTAAGAGTTGGGAATGTTGGAAAGGATTAGTTTGCTTAGAGCAATTAAAAGGTAAATGGCTGAATCATGTTCTCTTCTCACATGAAGAGCCCTAACGAACTCCAGTAGGCCAAGTTTCACGGTACAAGGATTTGACATGTGGCCAGTTTTTGCACATTTAATACTTTCGGAAACTGATGTCATCTTGCAGCCAAACCTTACCAAACTGGGACTGCTTCATGGGCTTAATATTTGCATGGTCAGGCCTTGGTGTATTAAATTGGCTATGGACATGCTGTGACAGCTTCTCTCATTTTTTGTCTTGCTCTTTCTTGAAATCCCAAGTTAGTGAACAGGAGCCAGGCGACAAGTAGAAGCTGTCACTCGGAGATTGTCCCCCCTCCGGAGTTCACGGACGGGACTGACCTGGCAGGGGGGAGGATTCGAGTGCATTGTATGCAAAAGCCAGAGGAGGAGGTGGATTGTGAGAAAGGCGAGATTGTGAGATTGTGAGAAATTGTTTGTACACGAATACCTCACTATTGAAGGACCAGTCTGTTATCGCAGGCCTTGTTTAGACTGGGGATTTGCCCTGATTACAGGCATCAGGCTAACAGAAGCTAAAGTTGCTTACCCTGTTTTCAGAACAAGAGCTTGGCCTCGCTGTTACAGAGGTTCGTACCACTGCAGACACAACTGCCTTATTGCCATTAGCAAGTGCTATTAGGTCTTCCAAAACAGAGAGGCTGGCTTAAGCCTTTCTTTTTATCAGCATTTTGGGATCCTTTTACTGGCCGCCTTTGAATGGGGAGGCACGCACAAAGGCGATGTTTTCATGCTTTTCTTTAAAGGTTGTTACATGTTTAAAGCCAAACTATTTTTTGAAGTTGAAATTCTACAGTGTGAATCCAGGCACTAAAGCCTTCAACAAAACCACCTCTGAATGTGGCTACCGTCTTTTATCAGGTGGTAAAATGATGAAACACAGCAAAATTGTGGTTGCGTTTGGGGAAAATACTGAAGTCTCCCGTCTCCTCTTTCCACTCCAACCATTAGATCCAGCTGTGGCAGAGTAGTAGAGGTCTGTGGACATTTACTGTTATGATAGACCGAGCCTTGGAAGAGTACGTGATGTGTATTTCAGTTTTAAGCAGAACATTATATAGAGGGAACTCCTTTTAGTATCCTGCTTATATCCAGTTGGTCATGATCAGTTCTTGCCACGCTTTCAATTATTTTCAGCACTTGGCCAGCAAAAAGCGAGTGAGTCAGATCCCTGGCTGGTGTACCTTGGTATAAACCCATTTAACTCCACCGACTTGGCAGAATGGTTTTGAGACCTTGGGCTAACTCCTGTGGACGCTTCTGCAGGTGGCCGAGTGACTGGTCACACGAAGCCCTTGTGGCCCCTCTGCGCGGAGCTGCAGGGCCGAGGGGAGCAGGTCGGGCCCAAGCGCTCACACGCACACCCGGAGGGAGGGAGCTCCTCGG
>NW_009606310.1:6189-17932 GCF_000690535.1 Cariama cristata | reverse complement strand
GCCGGCCCAGCCTTAAACGGTGACATTATCCCTTCAATTGGGTTAGATTTTGGACTCATTTGTTCAATCCGTAAAGCTGATAAGTGCAATGGTTATAGAAACAATACCAATCTGAGCTGAAATTATTTGCTTGAACTGACTTCTGCTTTGAATTGGGAAACAGGGAAACAGTGACCTGTGGACTCCTCGAAGGATGATCATTAGCTTGAGATCCATTGGTACAAGTATGTACTTTGGTTTTGGTACATAATTAAAAATGAAAAATTATCTTAAAAACTGTAGATACGTTAGTGTAACCCTTTATATTCCATTCTTTTCCACAGCCTATCAAGACTTCTCCATTTCACTATTATTTAAAAAGAGGGAAAAGTAGAGGCAGGTAGCTAAAAAAATCCATGACTTTCATTAGAAGGATTTAAAAAAATTCCTTTTCTCATCCAGCCAGGTGTGGATTAATAATCACACTGTGGAAACAATCTGAAGAATATTTATAGAGGCCAAGCCATAAAACCTTGACATACTATGTACTTATGATCCTCTTTCACATGTATCTCATAACAGTGATAATATTTGCATAGATATGCTATGGAAAACTTGAGACAGCTTTTATTTTCAGGCATATGAACTTTGCATGCACTGAAGTGAGCTCTGGGTGGCAAAATGCTTTGACTATGTCCGTGTGACTTCCAGGTCTGCTGCTCGTCGTTGTCACAAGGTGTGTCTGCACAGGGCTTGATTTCTGGCTGCTGGGCTGGTTCACGTGCCACGTCAGGGAGTGCCAGGACTCTGCTCTCCCACGCTGGCCAGGTGATCCCAGCGGGCTGGGCTCCAGTATTGCAGAAAAGTTTCAAGTCCTTCGTATTTGCACAGAAGGTGGTTTAAGGAAAGCGCTATCTGGAGTTCAAGAGGTAGCTAGGTTGTCATGCAGACATAGTCAGCATTCAAATGCCGGGTCTAATCAGCACACTATTTATATCCTCAGGCAATTATTCATGAGTATGCCACATCGATAAGCTAGATCAACAGACAAAAAGATTGATTACAGTAGAGGTACCAGGGAAACCTCACATCAACATGACGAGAAATGAATCCAAAGCGGAACCCAAGCTCCAAATCTGACCGCACTTTAGGGAACACAGATTGTGTCCTCAGAAGCAGATATATTTTTCCACAATGAGCTGAATCAGCTCCTGGAGGATGATCCTGTTTCGATCTGAGCACGGTAGACCATGATCTCCCTTGGCTGACAAAAACACACAAGGTGGGTCTCTCCTAGGAAGTGCAACGTTATGTACACTCCCCAAAGCTACTTTGAGAGGTGGTAAGTAGATCAAATCTTTACAGTGAAATGAAAACATGAGCGAAAAAAGATATTCCTGATAAATCATTAATTAAGAAACTAATTGGCTGATTAACTTGGGCACATCACCACAACGATGTGATTAGTTTACTTCTTATACTATATCTGGTTTGTCTGCCAATGTTTCAGATATCTCTGGGTTTGATGTGTGTTTTGTTGCCATTTCAAAACAGCTACAATAGCTGTCTTGTAGTTGTGAGCAGAGGAGGCCATCTGCAAAGTCAGGACTGTATTAGTATGTCGGTGACAGTACCCTCTAACAACGATCTGGCATGTAGATACATCCAAAGTCACAGATCCTGTTCAGAGCCATTTACCATACGGGTATCTGGAAATTTATGAGGCACCACCACTCATATTTAATTCACATCAGTCTCCAGTGAAGTCTTTGGAATCATAAGGGGGATGAATTTCACTCAAATGTAGTACAGAAATGAAATCAATTTGAAAAATATAGCCAGTTTTTCATCAAAACCCCTATAAAATCAATCTTCCACTTCAGAATATAGCCCAAAGGCTTGAAGCTCACTGGAATTACTCAAATGCAAAAAGAATGTTTAATTACATGCTCATTTGGGAGGAGAAATGTAAGACTGTGTCCTTAGATTCATTTTTTTAGACTAATTTAATAGTCTTTGTATTGAACATTCACTTCTGCTGCTGGACTTTAAAAAATATCCAACAGGGAAATTTGCCTTGAAGAAGGCTCCATTTCAATTATAGCTGTCTAAGTAAAATTTAAATAAGATGTTACTACACTGGATCAAATCATGGTTTAAGTGGTCCTGTAGGCTCTCTTTGATAGTGCAAGCATGTGGCAGACCTTTCAAGACCTGAAGCAAGATATGTACTGGACTGTATCATGGAGACTGTCAGCTGTTCATGTCATGAGCGTACACTTTCTGTATGGAGCCACGCGATGGACATGGTCTCAAGTCTGATAGTAAGGATAAAACCCATAATAGTAGGCCGCTGTTGGGGAATGGGATTTTTTAATGTTGCATTCTTTGCTGCGTAACAAATCGCCGTGTTCTCCTTCTTCCATTGAGATCCCAAATGCGAGGAACTGTTGGCTGATGTGCTGATATCAGTGCCTGATGCATGGGGTCCTTCAGTGGGAGCAGAGCAGCCTTCCTGCAGAGCAAACCCATCCTGGCACAAGGTGAGTGGGTCAAACACAGGACATTTAAACAGTGTGTCTTATGGTTACAACATAAAATGGGACAGGTCTGGTTTGGTTGCAAATAGAAGGAGTCATGAAGCATTCAATTCTGGGATAATTTGGCTACATGGGTAGTTTCTTTCTAATCCTCATTTCTTGGGGTTTTTTTTGGTTTTTTTTGTTTGTTTGTTTGTTTGTGTGTTTTTTATCTCTGAAGCAGAGAATGTAAATCCTTTCCCCAAAACTCTCCGGTATTTTTAAATCATAGTATTTAACTCTGCATATGCTTTTTTAAAATCTTGGCTGACTTCAGCTTCTTGCAGAAATTGGTTACGTTGGCTGACTGCGTGGGAAAGTAGTCCCTTGAATCGGCTCGTATTTCAGTGATTTTCATGAATTTAAAGGCCAAGTGGGATCATTAGCTCATCCACCCTGATCTTTTACATAGTATGTGGGATGGGATTCACCTCACCATTATTTAAACAGTGAAGTTAGAGATAGAATACCTGCTCTAAAATGAGCTAATTTCCCTCTGCTGCTTTTATAGTCAATGGAAAAGGATTATTCCCTGCATAGGGTAATTTATTCTTCTCCATGATAGATCTGAGTCTGGGATGTATAAATTATTACGACTGTAGACTTCTTACAGTGGGTTCACTAAATAGTCTTTGGCTGAGGCATAGCTCCTAGGAAGGTGAGGAGTTTGTGCCTGAAAGTGTCAAGAGACGGAGAATCGACTGCTTTTCTTTCTTGTGCTACTGATTTTTCATCCTTGTTATTAGAAACCAAACTCCAAAGGTATTATTGAGTAGATTGATATCGACTGTAAAGGGAACCTCATGTACGTAGCTCAAGGGGAGATATGTGCCTTCTAGTATGATGAATCCATCCTCATTCCCTGTTTCTGGCTGCCTCATCTCCCAAAAGATAGAGTAGATAGTGAGAGTTCTTCAGAGGTAGGTGATGGCAATGGTTGTTGACAGGGAAATGTTTCCGCAAGAGGCAGAGGGAAGGCAGGGAGCGAGGAGATGAATGTGAAGAGATCTGATAGAAGAATACAAAATTAGTATTGAGAAAATGTGCATTGACAAATATCAGGCACACTGTGATACTGAAACAAGAACACTGATAAAAATGAATGGCGAATAATTTAAAGTTAGTCAAAGGAAGCTTGTTTAATTACAGAGGCAATAAATAATCCAAGGAGTTAATTGTCATCAGATAAATTTAAAGCCAAATGCAAGATTAAGAGGGAGAGCACGTATCTGTAGGTGGCTTTTATGGATGACCATGTTCCACTGAGAGTCAGTAGATAATAGGATGTATCTGCAGCAGTGTTAAATGGAATAAATAAGTCATGTTTCAGACTACAAACAGGGTACAAACCAACAGAAAGGTAGCAGGATTTGTACTTTTACTGGCGGCTTCTTCTGAAATGTGTAGTACTGGTCAGTGCCTGAGACATCTGTCTGTGGAACTGATATTCTTCTCTGTCTTGTTACATGAGCATATTACAGTGTGAATGAAGGGGGTTTTTATGACAGCTTTTTGGAGTACGAAATAACTACACGGAGAGAGAAAAGCCATGGAAAAGGTAAGGAATACACTCACAAATTCTGATACAGATATAGATTAATTCAGATACCACATCTAACTCTTTTCATTGACTATATAGGCAAATGGAAATAGGAACCATAAACTTTGAGTCATCTGTTTTGGTCTTTTGAACAAAAAGGCCATGAGATTTGTAAATAGGATGCTGAGTACCTGTAACAGATGGTCTAATTAGAGCCTTTAAGAATTTGTCTGAAATAATCCAAGTGGTTTGTAGAGGACGATGCATTTAAATCCTGGTTCCTAGGCCTAGTCATTGGTCCAAGCTGCCTGCTTGGATATGGAATAAGATATAATACCCAGTCCAGCCTGATGACTCCTATGTGTATGCTTCGGTTAACTCTCATGTTGATACATCCCTGTCTATATCTGAGCAGCTGTCCTACTAACAGGGCTTGAATGTTATGGTGGACACCAGACTGAACATAAACCAACAGTGTGCTCCAACTGACATTAAGTCAATGGCTATATCAGCATTCATGAAGGTCAGCATGGATCAAGTCAAGCTGTTGTCCTTCCCCTGTTGAGGATTGGTGAGGTCACTCCTGAAACCTTGTAGACAGTTCTGCTCTCCCCCATCTCTTCTAGCTCAAGAGGGATATGAAGAAACTAAAAAGGATTGAGAAAAGGGCTACCAAAATTGTCAGGGGCCCAGAGTGTATGTCTCGTGCAAGCATGCCGAGGGAGACTGCGTAGCTAGCAGGACAGCTTCTGACCAGACAGTTCCCAGCCCGTACTGATCCATGGAATTTTCCCACACCCACCCACAGAGCTTTGTACTTCCCCAAGTTGATGCATCCTCTTCTGAGGGTGGGGTAAAAAAAGGAAAGAGGTTATGGTTATATTCCCAGTTTAAATCAGTTGTATCATTATATTGAGTTGTATGAGTCATATTCAGTATCCTTAGTGTGGAATGATGATCTCTGCGCAGGTTAAAGAAACATTTCTCAGCACTGGGCTTGGGTACCATGGAGAGGGAATAGATTAAATGACTTCTGGCGGTCCCTTCAAGGCTTGTTTTGTATGATTCTGCATTCCGAGCACTTGTCTTGACATTTTTTATTTAGCTTGGGTCTATAGACAGCAATCCTCCAGTTGTCACAGCATACACTATTGATTTATTAAGCTAAAGTAAATACAACTGAAACATGACGATCCATTAAGAGTGACTGTTTCTGCCTGTGGACTCCGTATGTTTTCAAAATGACACTCTACAACCTCATTAGGGTCTTGTTTACATTCATGACTTCACCTGTTGAGTGGCAAGAGAAGAAACAACGAGCACACAAAATCGATCCTCAGCACTGAAGTCTGATTTCTTGGAATTCAGCATTTCCTTCATCATTCTGGGTGAATTCAATTACTGTAGTGAAGCTCTAAAGTAGAAGTATTGATGGGTCAAACACGGAAGAGGAAGGGTAAAAGACACATGATTCTTTCAGTCCCTTTCTTAAAACTACAGCTGCTAGCTTTGGGTAACTCCTCATATGCTCTGACTAAGACAAAAAAAACCCCCAACATTCTCATTATTTGTAATAGTGTTCTGGTCTCTTACGATCCCTTGAATAACCTCCCAGGAATTTTCTAAAAGATAATCACAAAGAGATTTTTTTATTCCTGTTTAAGGAATGTATTTGCTTCTAGATACATGACTAATCCTCTCTGATGTTGTTTGCCTTAGATCTCCTTTAGCACTCCAACATGACAAAAAGATGAATTAAATGTATCCATTTGAATGCTTTTAATTGGCAGCCAACGTCAACAGTTCCAATGAGAAACTTCGGATGAAATTTAACCAAAGGGACTGGTATCTTCATTTAAATCTGTGTCCAGAGCTGCTCTTGCAGTGGTGAATCTCTCCATCTCTTCCCTGTTCTGTGCATTGTGATCTGCTCATGATCTCCCTCAAACGTGCTTTAACTACACTCTCTCCAGGACTGAGGTTTTCATTGTTCTGGGGAAAAATATTCAAATGTGATTAAAGCTGTTACAAGCACAAAGCCATATGGGGGTTACGCTCCCAAACCATCAGGTGCATGTGGGAGTTGACTCCTCTGCATAGTGGGTGCATAGATACACGAACTATAAAGATGTAAACAGGCATTTTTATGCTCCTCAGAGTGAGAGTGGAGGATTGGTGAAACAACAGTGCTGCCAGAGAGAAGATAAAATGTGGAAACAGACAGCCTAAAGTTGAGATTCATTCCACATAGCTGTAGACACCAACGTCTGACTTGGTTTCCCTTGGGACCCCTTAGGCTGTGGTTCAATTAATCCTGAAATATGCCAGATGAGTCACACTCCAGTAACGTCACACCTTGTCTGGCATGAAGGATTTCTCCTGATGACTGATTTGGATAAGAAGTGAACGGGAGATGTAATCTAAACAATTTACAAGTTAGGGCAACAGTAAAAAAACTGATTTGTTTCCCTTTGAATGACCTGCAAAGTTTTCAGCAGTGCCCACCACATTGTATGTTTTAGAAGGCAGACAGTGCGGTGCTGTATTTGCATGGCAGGGTCTTGTGAATGGTGAATAGATGGTTGTAGGGTAGATACAGGATAGGATCAATGCAATAGTTGTGGGATAGATGCAGCTAGGTGCAGGATGTATCCTTGTTGGGTCCATGTGGCTTTCCAGGATGACATGAAAAGGACAAGCAGCAACCCTTCAATCTCTTTTCATGACTTCACATCCATGGCCAGGTCTGTCCCTGCTGCCTTGGTGGCACTTACGGACTGCACAGCAAAATGGTCTGTGTACACATGCCTGAGGTGCTCAGGTATTGGAAAGGGCTTAATCTCATCTCCTGGACTTCACCCTGAAGTGATTTGTGAGAGCTCGTACGCTCATTTCCACCAGCTCTGCTGTGAAGATAACCCCCAGCAGGGTGACAGGGCAGGCAGCGAACCTCAGGTTAGAGCTTGGCTGAACTGGGAGCTCAGGTTTTCACATCTGCAGAGCAGTGCTGATAGTCCTCTCTCTTTTGCAAAGCATTTTGTGCTCTCCAGAGGAAAGCACAAGGTAGCAGCTAATGATGATGATGACCTGAGTGAGATGTTTTGCAGACACATATTAATATCAGTTGTGAGGGCTGGGTTGTTGCAGAGTGCGGTTGGAGATGCTGTTTGAAGTCTGTACCAGCTCCCCTTTGGGAAGAAAGAGGAGGATAATGCACGTCAGTGAGTGCCACCTTTACAGAGAAATAACTCCAAAAAGAGATATCCACAGGGTGGAAGGAGGCACTGTCGGCAGAAAAAATTCACATTCTCAACTAGTTGGAAGGGAAAGCAATCTGCTTAATAATCATTTGGAGAAGCATATATAGCAACAAACAGAACTAGGATACCAGTAATCTGTGGCAGAGCGCCACTTGCTTTTTATTAGCTCCAGTGTGTTCTCATCTGGAATGGAAATCTACCCCCCTCCAAAAAACCTAGGCAATGTAATTGCAGGGGTACAATATCAGTCTTATTTAATAAAGGAGCTGGTCATGAAAAAGACTACCCTAGAGGAGGAATCTCAGGGTTCAGCTGAAGTTATTTAGCAGATGGGCAGGATTATTGTAATCCTTATCCAGAATAACATATATTTTATTTTGCTATAACCAGGGGCCTGAGTAGAGTGGCCAGCCCGAAAGTGTAAATGGAAGTAATATTATGATTGTGGAAGAGAGAACAGGTGAGAAAAGCTTGGGAGATTTTGGATAACAGGAGAGAACCCTTGCTCTAGTTGCTGAAAAAGGTAAAAACCCTGAGGCTAGCCCTGGTAGTTCAAGCATCCAGACAAGCAAACCAGAACCAGGAAGGGCTGGAGGGTGAAAGAATGAGAGTCTTTGAGATACACATTGGGAATAGTGACTACTTAGGCCACAGAGGGTGACATTCATCTGACGTCTGCCACTGAACTGACAAACCTCAGCTCCCTTTCTGAATGAGAGAGATCTAGTGAGTACAGTCAGTGGAGTGCAGTGAATGGTCTGTCTCTCTCTGAGGTATCTGTCTAAATCTGGCAGATGGACAATACTTTAATACACCTATTTCTCTCCATAAACTGTAAAGGAAAGCAGGCTAACTCCTGCAGAAAGTGCCCTTATTTGGGATATATAACCTTAGTGAGATGCATCCCAAACAAAAGGCTTCTTCTGTGTCTTTAGGGGGAGCAGATCTGTCTTGGGATTGTAATGGGGGTCACTTAGAAGTCAACTGGGTTGACTCATAAAATCTAAAGATGCATGGCTAGGCTAGTGTTTCTAAAGGGCTATAAGAAACATCATTCCCATTGAAATTAGTCACTTAAGTACCTTTAACATCCTTGCCTTCTAGGATGAGATTGTTGGGTTTTAGGAAGTCAGAGAAGTCCGACTTATAGTCTACTGGGAATGTTACAGGATGTTGACTACATGAATCAAGAAGTCTGATGTTTATACTCTTAGTCCTCTCTTATTCTGAGAACTGTAGCTTTTTGACTGGAATGCCGCTTCAAGCTATACAATTTTTTAATACCTTTGGCTTTGCGTATGCTGAAATGTACTGACTTTGGACATCAGCCAGTTTACATATGGTTTTGTCTAACACTGGACATAACCCACAGTAGACCTTAATGCCATTCAGTAGAAGGATGATGTAAAATTTAGAGGCAGAGAGACTTTTTTATTTGCCTCCTGAAACCAGCTGGGTGAAAGAAATCATCTACTATGGAAATTCTGAAAGGGCATGTAGACATCATAGATGAAGATACGTAGTTTCTCCAGCTCACACTAAAGTGGCGTACTTAGTCCAGTAAGCTGAACTATGGTTGTTAGCATGCAAGACATACACTTCTTAATTATGAGAGTGATATTTTTGAATTATCATGCCTAGCTATGAAAAGTCTTCATTTGTTGCAAAGAAATCTGGGGAGGACATCAGCCCTGGTGAACAGTAGAGGGAAAAAAAGGAACATAAACCACATGAAAGCTTTGCTGTACAGCTGCTTTTCCCATCAAATTATACTTGTTTAAGAAAGTTTGCAATCCCCAAACATACAGGGACTGGAGGAAACATATAAACACAAATCCAGGATAGCAGATAAAAATGATTTAGTACTCTGAGGGCAGAAAACTGGGAAAATAGAGAGTGAACCTTGGTTAATGGTTATCTTCTGTGTAAAGATCAGCAGGGTGAGGTTAAAAGGCTGAATGTTTTTCTCTGCTTTTTAATGTCTGGAGTGTGAGATCTAGGTTTTTGGATTGGGCTCAAGTCTGATATAAATAAATGATTTTGGAAAGTGAGCTGTGAAATCTCAGCGTATTCAAACTAACTTCTTTCAGCTGCATTGTTTCAAAAGTCTTACCCCGTGTTAGAATCCAGCCCATGGAGAAGGTCAAAATACTCTGCTGATGTTTAGTCCCACCCACTTTCATTTTCTAGCATTTGTTGTGCTTTCTGAGTCTGGCACCAGCTGTTGGGGCAAGCAGAAAAATATGAAAAGCTGGGTAGGTTTAATTTATTTTTATCTCCACAGACGTTGAATCAGAATCTCATTTAGCATCTCAGTTTTGTGGATAATTTCAATGTAATTAGAAGGTTTAGGTAAAGTTCAGATATACACTTAAAATTTTGGTTATTATTATTCTAGAATTAACACTGGCTACAAACACACAATTATGCTAGGTGTTGTGCAAACTCATTATGGGAGATAATGCTGGCTTACATTGTTTGCAGTAGAGCTGAAAAATTTCTTTTTGCACAAATTCTGTTTCGCAAAGAAATTTTTTTTAGAAATATGACAATCAAAGCACTAACCGTATTCATGTCCAGTTAAGAATTTAAAAAAAGAAAAGCTGATATCTTTGAATAGTCTTTTCTTAAAATGTTTTATTTCTAATTTTGAATATGATTTTCTTAAAAAAGTATTCTCCATAAAAGGTAAAATGAGCCATTTGGGATTAATGGTTTGGCTGCCACAAAATTATTTTTCCCCTTTTTATTTCATTAAGAAATTAAAATTTTTGAGGCTGACCCAAAATGTTTCTTCTCCACCTTTTTGTTATTCTTTTTTTTTGACACTGCAAAAAAATGAAAATTCAGTTACTCAGCTGCAGACAACAGAGACTGTATCAACAAGGGAGCTGAAAGGAAAAATCTCAGTAGCTAGAGGGAGAAGACAGGACCCCGCTGGCTTCCAGCCCTGCGGTCCACCCACTAGCTCATCCTGCCTTCATGAAACGTCTTGCACACCCTAGTAAATACATCTGTGACTTGAAAGACAGATATCTTTCAGTTAATAGAATGTTGTGGGTTTTTTTCCTGAGGTAATATAACCATTCCTGCAAAAACTTTGCAGCTTACTGAGTGTGTTATGCTGTTTCTTGTAAATATGAAGCCTCTTATATTTTTCAGCTCTCTCAGTATTCTGCCTCCAGTATGTCCAAAGCAGTTGCCCACAGAAGGATACAGGAATATGTCAAGTTTCCTTGGTATATTCCCTCCACGTCCCACAGCATGAGACTTGGATATAAGGTGGAGGCTTGGAGAACATCCTGAGGTGAGGTGTGTGTTTGTGTGTTTTATGGGTTTTCCTTTCCTGAATATCACACAGAATCACAGAATAGATAAGGTTGGAAGAGACCTCTAGGATCATCTAGTCCAACCTTTGCCCTAACACCACCATGTCAACTAGACCATGCACTGAGTTCCATGTCCAGTCTTTTCTTAAACCCCTCCAGGGATGGTGACTTCACCACCTCCCTGGGCTGCCCATTCCAATGCCTAATGACCCTTTCTGTGAAGAAATGCCTTCTCTTTTCTAACCTGAACTTCCTCTGGCTCAGTTTGAGACTATACCCTCTTGTCCTGTTACTTAGGATAAGAGACCGACCCCCACCTTGCTACACCATCCTTTCAGGTTATTGTAGAGAGTGATCAGGTCTCCCCTCAGCCTCCTCTTCTCCAGGCTAAACACCCCCAGCTCCCTCAGCCTCTCTCCATAAGACTTACTCTAGTATCTCTAATTGTTTTTCAAACTCATGCAACTTTTAGCAGCAACGTGCTTCAGAGAGTTTTGAACATCCCCTTTTTTGGCATCTCCTTTTGTTTGTTTCAAACTGGCCACTTGCTAGTTTGATTTGATGTGGAATAATTACTACACAAGAAAAGCAGGGAACATTTACTGCCTTTTTGTCTTCTCTGCCACTGCTCACATCACTCTTGATTTTATAGGTGTCCATCATACCCTCTGCAGTCACCCCACTGCCAGGCTGGCTGCCAACCTATACAGTTGATCCTCATTCAGATGCCGTCTATCAGTCATGGATCATCCCTTTAGTGACAGATCTTCCCAGTAGCTTTTCCAGAGTTACTATAAGATGACCAGAACTGCACATAATTTTCAAGATGTAAGTGCGTTACCCATAGTGTCATAGCAATGCTTTCCATTTTTTTCCTTTATTTCTTTCCTCTGAATTTCTAAAATTTAATTTACTTTTTTGACTGCTACTTTCTGCTGAAGTGACATTTCCATAAGAGAACTGCTATCCCAGGACCTCATTTTTCAGTGATAATAGCTCTATCAGAACCTACCATCATGCAAGAAAGGCCTCTCAGTCTTCAAACTGGAGTCTGAC
>NW_009606310.1:5782-6158 GCF_000690535.1 Cariama cristata | reverse complement strand
CCTGCTGAGGACTCGAAATAAGTGAAAATCACTGCAACTTCCATCATGCCTGTTTAACCAGGTACGTCAGGAGGCTGAGACATACAAACAGCTCTTCGTATGTGACAGAGATAAGGAGCAACATTACCTCGTCTTCTGAGTTAGAGATTGCCTTTGCATCCACCAGTACCATTCAGATAGAGTGGAAATTCAAAACTGCCCTTGTAGTCTTCAGCTATGATTAATGCTATGAATTTATTTGTGTGATGGAGGTCCCAGGAGTCCCAAAACTTATACCAGGACCTGCTATGCTACATGCTGTGCAGACACAGAGCAAGGAGACCAGATCTTACTAAGGGCTTTTACAACAGAAGTCACAGTTTCTGCAATTCTCTGT
>NW_009606310.1:0-5607 GCF_000690535.1 Cariama cristata | reverse complement strand
TTTCTATACATTTGTCACAGTAGTGGGTAAGGTGAGGGTGGAGGAAGGCTGCCATAGGCTTTGAAAGGAAAAAAATCATCATTATAAACTAACAGAAATATAAGCAGAACTTCAGTATAAAAAATATACACCTCACCCACTCACCTTAAAAAATATAACTCTATTATTCAGTAGAGTCAATAACAGTTAAATTTTCTTGTGTGTAATCCACTGTTGGTTGAAGAACTCAAGGGTTTCAAAATATGTTCTCATTAAAAAGAAGATACATTTTGATAAAATCCTTTAAATTTTCCTTAGACTTTTATATTTTATGTGTAAGCTTCATTCATATTGTATACACTGGAAGAACATGAAGCTAAGAAGAAAATGTCCCATTTCCTGGGATTTCAAAACTTGCAGTGACTAACGAAAAGAAGTAAAGGCAGAATTCAGCGGAAATCTCCTTTCTTCCTTATTTAGTCAATTTACATCACAGATGTTACATGAGACCTCTCTGTTGCCTGCCGATGCCTCAAATTTAGCATGAGGGGCAATCTCAGCTGTGTGGAGTCATTGACAGTGGTGCCGTTGCAGAAGACAGACAGTCCATATGGGCATGGTGCCAGAGTTTCTACTAAGTGTCTGGGATGGATGCAAACTCAGAAAAGCCCCAGTTTCTGGTTAGTTCAAATACATTTGCAAAAACAGCTGGAGCACTAGCACAGAAAGAAGGGGTGAAACTATATAGTCCAGCAGGAGATGCTTAGATTCTAAATCCAGGAGTCCTAGGTTTAATCCCAAATTCCGGAAAGTCAGTGTTTTGCATTTCATAAACTAAACACTTAAATCCTAATTGCAAAACCAAACCAGAACAAAAAAAACTTGGCATATGCTAAAAATACATGCAACCCTCAGACTTGTGCAATGCAGTTATTAAATTTCTGTCCACGCAATCAGCATTGTTTATATCCCTAAATCACATAAACAATACCCCAACAATAAACACCAAGCCAAACACAAATCATGGGTTTGTTGGCAAGAGGCTGGAATGCAGGCGGTGCCTTTGTTGAACACACGGGCTACTGAATGATTCCGTGCTGGGAAAAAAACAATCCTATTGTGAAATAGAATTGAAACTGCATTACCAAAATGAACATCATACACGCAGGGCTGTATAGACCTATTCAACAGTAGTGTTGCAGAGGGAATATTTTTCTCCCGTGTAACACTGATTTAATGCTCTGCTGAGTTGATGGTCAGTTAATATCCTTAAATCATCACAGTACTCAATGGAAGAATACTGATTACTTCCAGTGATGGGTCTGGCCTCAGTACTTTTCATTACAGGTCCATTTGTTTTCATTAAACAGATGGATAGTCTAGTGATCTGGTAGGCATTAGGGGTTTACCCTCAGCGGACAGGCTTCAAAGCTTCCAGTACATCATAGGGAATATGACCTGAAGCCCAGCCCATGGTGATGGAGACTCTCACTGTGGTGTAGGCTTTGAATCCTACCCAGAAGTGGTGATTAATCTTCTCAAATGACAACAGTGCTAAAGACTTCAGCACACACCCAGGAGAGGTCAAAGACTTAGCTTAGGATGGATGAGCATTGGCAGAGCTGCTAGGCACCTGACAATAAAGGAAAAGAGGTATTGAAGTTTACAGTTCAAGTGAATTCACTGTCTCATTTGAGAATCAGGGCTAGAAGAGCAGAACAGACACATTGCAGGACTAAGACTTCAATGGCTGTCAGTAAGGAAGCTGTGTCAGACCACATCACCAGAGGTGTGTAGGTTCTTCTGACATCCTCAAAACTCCCACTTAGACATCCATCCTCACCCCCAAGTCCAACTCTGTCAGGAAGCCTCTAAATCACCTGGAAATATTATCACAGAATGTGTGAACATAAAAAATCCTGGCAAAAAGTCCTGGTGCAGCCGGGGTCACTTGTCTCAGACTGTTTCCAGACTTAATCAGCGGTCCTTACAGGTAGAACTCAAAAATCTACCATTGGAAAAGTGTAGTACACTGGCCTTTATGTGGTTGAAGCAGACAGTGAATGGAGTGAGGTGACATCAACCCTCAGTTGCACCAAAGTCTACCAAAGTCTTTATGAAAGCTTTTGCTATTACAGGACGTATTGATAAGCAGTGAAAAATAGAGAAAAAAATCAGCATTTTCAGTCTGGAATATTAACTGGAAATGAATTTAAGAGGGATTATCCAGATCTTACATTCACAGAAGATCTTATAAGATCTGTCAGGCCAAGATTAAAATGTCAGCCCTATTTTGCGAGTTCTGAACTCCACGGTGTCCAAGCTACTTTATTCTGAAAGTCATAAATCTTTCTAAACAGTGTACTAAGGGAGACAAAGGGATTTCAAGGTTTTCCTGGCTGTGAGACTGAATTTGGTCAAATTTTTCTTTGCATGGAAGAAAATAGAGGCTTCAAACAATCATTGTTTTAGTTTTGTTTAAAGTTAATTTCTATAATGTGTCTTCATATGGTAGACCAATAATAGTTTAGAACAGATAGATATACAACATTTGAGTGTAAATTTACTGGAAAACTGTACACTTGATACACAGATCTAGGACAAAAAGGTAAAAAATAAGAATAAAAAATTTGAAAGAATTGCAAACAATTCAAATACACATTCTTATTTTTGAAAAAAAGAAGCCAATGCTGTCATCATTCGCAGGAAATATGAAATGTCTAAGCAGAATTTGTTACCTGCTAAAGTGGAGCAGAACAATGAAGCATTTATGATATCCAGAAGCTGCAAGGTTCGCTTTCACAGGCTATGCATTCAGTAAATGCCTATATTAATTCCTCAGATTCTGAATGACTATTGGTGTTGATTACTGATTTTGAAAATCTTCTGAATATAAAAAACTATAAGGAAAGCTATCCATGAGTATAAGCCTGTTTCATCTTAAGCTGTGAAACCCACAAATAATGTGAAATCATTTTCAGAAATTATGGGAAATCTACAAGCAAATGTAACTAATTGAACCTCACAGGACAGAAAACAATACATTCCCATTCTAAAATTGTCAGAATAGTTTGCAGTTGGAACACTGACAGGGTTAATGAGAAGTAAACAGAAATTTTACAGGAAGAAAAAAGGAATTGTAAGAACATCACCAGATCCACCACAAAAGATCAGGAATTACAAGGTCTGAAATAGTATTTTGAGATGCAAGACAATCTCTGGCACCCAGTTTAAACTGTTGGTTCAATAAATATACTTATGCATAAATAGTTGCATAAAAATAGTCTGGAAAAAGAATGAAGAATAACTCCAGCCAAAGACAGGTTTTTTAGGGGTGAAGTGTAAGACATCACAGAAGACTGTGACACAAATGTTTGTAAATACATGAAGGAACACAGCCAAATACTTTTATCAGAACACCTATTGAAAATATTCTCTCTCCAAAGCCAGATGAATTCATTTGACTAATGTATTTTCATTTGTACCCTCAAATTTAATGGAAGGTCCTAAAATAACCTAATATTTGTGATTATTTTCTCAAGGGTTGAACAGTAATACCCTGCAACACATAAGCCTTGTAAATTCATTACTGAGGAGCCTTCAATGACTTTGTGATGAAAATGAGTTCCCTTTTCAAAGAGATCAAATCAAAGGGGGAAAAAAGTCCTCAGAATCAGTCGTCTTTAAACAAATCCACAAGTATCCCACAATCAGAGGTAACCCCTTGTCACTCACAAGCAGTGTTCCAGCTTGAACTTTTTGACCATACCATACTCTTGTGCTTGAAACAGCAGAAAGAAAGCATGAAGTTAAACTGGAAGAAGTGTTTGAAAACAGTTATGCTCATATAACTGTTAGTGAAGTAGTAGCTGATTTAACTGTTGCAGTTTTCATTTAAAAAATAGATTTAAATTAACACAAAGGGATTGAGTGAGTAGCTGATTTAACTGTTGCAGTTTTCATTTTAAAAATAAATTTAAATTAACACAAAGGCATTGAGTGGATACTGGATGAAACAGAGTGTTTTATTATGGTTTGATCAAAATAATTTGGGGTGGCCAAGAACCATGTGGAAGAAAGAGAGTTGCTCCCCTCGCTATTCTTTTTATTTCAACATTCCTTATTTTTTCTTCTCTTGCTCTTTTCCTTTTGAGTGTGAAGAATGGAGCTGGTTATTAAACAAAAAAATACAGCTGTGGCCATCTCTAGTTATACTAATTCCATCCCTTAACAAGCAGAGCACTTTTTAGGTATAAACAAAACCACCTTACACAAAAGTAAACAAACAGAAAAAAAAAAGTGAAGAAAAGTAAACAGCCCCCCCTAGAATATCACTAAATTTTAATAAAGGAATTTTCAATTTCTGTTGTACACTTCAGTTTTCATGAGGTCAGTCATACACTCACCTTAACCTTTATATACGTGACTCTGGTCATCTGGCAGCAGACTTGCATCTGCTACAATTGTCAGGATATATGCATACGTAAGAATTAATTATCTTGGGAAAGCTGAAAGATCATCAGCTGGAATCAGATGACTACACAAGATCCCACCAAGCACTGAGATGGCAATCCTTTTGCAGAACTGCTATTTGGTGCTTGTAGATAGGCATAAGCTAAAACAACAATGCAGAAATTTATTTACTGCAGAAGTTTCAGAAACGTTGAACCACCTTCATCTTAAGTTATAGTATGTGAGATCTGTGAAATAGATGGCGTACTCACAGGCTTCTTCGAGTCATACTTAATCCTAGTTTTGAATATGTTCAGCATTGCATTCCTTAAATAGCAGGGTAAATTATTAGGCTTTTTTGCTTTATTGTGTGCTCGTTTGGTCCTAATGATCTCTAGTAGACCCAATGCATGCACTCAGACAGGAGATTATCAGGCAGCTAGACTGGGGTGCCCAAGATAATCAGAACAAACAAATGGACCATAAATGAAGTCAAAGTCAAAGGGAAAGGAAAGGGGGAGTGAGTCATTTTAGAGATCGGCTTTCCATGCATGTTTAATTTTTAACATAAATTGAATATTACCAGTTATTCAACTTCTAATGTCGTCGTAGAGGGCTATGCACTGTCTGTAGGAAGACACTATCCAACTGAGTGTCAGTGTGGCGCTACATGTTTAAGACATCCAGGGAAATGGAGAGAAGAATGTTAATTAGAAGAGAGGTTATTGAAATAAGATTTTCTTCTGTTTATTAACAGCCTAGACGCTTAGGGGAGGAATATGCAGCAAACCTTTAATTAATCTGTGTACTTTTAAAGGGAATTTGCTAGAATTCATCATGGTCAGGTATGTGCTACTGAGATAATAAAGTAGCAAGAGTGGCAAATGTCTGCTTTGTTGAGAGTCAGAGGAGGAAAAGAAACATAGTCCTGGTTGTAATATGATTTTGGGATTTGCATTTGACAACATAATATCTGGGAAATTACTTCAGGGTCATTAGAGAGCAACAAGAGGCATTCCAGTAGAGATATAAGAAGCTAAGCAAATGAATGCTTAAAAATAAAACACAAGCAAGACCAAGCCTGGCACATGTGTAGCTTGCATGGGCACATTGGTCGATGGCAAAGTCATCCAGAGTAGTCACCCACAGAAGACATATTTGGCAAGCAACAGCAAT
>NW_009606309.1:1380-6753 GCF_000690535.1 Cariama cristata | reverse complement strand
TCTGTCCCTCGGGGGAGAAGCTCATAGCGTGGCTCTGACCACAGGGGAGACCCTGACCGTTGCAACCAGGTCCTCAGAGAATGTTAACCCCCTGTAAAGAGCTGCATGGTATAAATTAATTCTATTGTGAAGGTGGGGCTGGGGAGGTTCATGTAGATGTCATCTTGATTTTGTTGTTGCAATATTAACAGCTTGTGGGTTTTTTGCTTTGTTTTGTTCCGGCTCCTATTGCACATCGCTTTGGCACATCATCATTTCCAGAGACTGTCTGCATAAATCCAGATATAGAGAACGGAAGGCAAGTTGATGGTCAAGGACTTATCTCCGCGCCTGGGCAAGCGGTGACCTTTCAGTGCCACGATGGTTACAGCCTGCAAGGCAGTGCTAAAGTCTTCTGCCAGGAGGACGGCAGCTGGCACCCTCCTGTTCCCGTCTGCAGCAGACTGTACCATTACCAGGAGCTCTCAAACAGGCCTGAACTTCCAGGTAAATCGTGACATAGCTGCCTTGGGGTACGCTACTATTTTATGTCCCCTAACCCCGTTAAAAAAATGTGGTTAAACCCTGTGAGTGGAAGATTTAATTATATTCTGGGAATAAGAACCTGATCCTCTGGAATCCTTTGGGAATTTGTGTTGTGTTTGTTTAATAACAGCTATATTAATAAAAATAAACAATTTGGCAAGGCAAAACAAACACCTTTCCTCGTAACAGTGTTCTTTCCGTGCTTGCATCGGGCATGCCTGTCCTGCCTGATTCTCATGTCTCTTTTCTTTCTCAATAGGTGGTTGTGGTGCTCCCACAAGGTTACACTTTGCTGAGCTAAATGAGGAGCATAAAAATGAGATTGATTTTTCTGTTGGGAAGACTGTGCAATACACTTGCCGACCAGGATATGCTAAACACCCAGGAATGTCACCTACTATTACATGCCTTGAGAGCGGAGTGTGGTCAGAAGCACTAGAGTTCTGTAAAAGTGAATAGCTCCTTGATTTGGTGTCCGTTGTTCAAGAAGGAATAGGTGCTAGGTTCTGTCCATGCTGCAAAAACCTTAACGTTATTCTGGTGTTCAAATAATATGTGACTAGTAAAGCCATGTAACTTTATGCTATTTGAAACCTGTTTTGGGGGTAACTGGAAATGTGGACAGATCACTGGAGTAATAGCTGCATCTGTTGTACCATGGTATAGGTAGACAAAAGCCTAAAATGAGGATTTTCTCCTCCCCCAGGGAAACAATGCAATCATCCCGGTGAACCTGTGAATGGGAAAATTATTTTCCTAACAGATCTCCTGTTTGGGTCAACAGTGCGCTACAGCTGTGAAGAAGGGTAAGTCCTGGTTTTGGCTACTGGTTAAAAGAGCAAGGAGAGATGTATCGGGTAAGTCTCCCTTTTTTCCTCCTATTCATTCACTCCCAACAAATGGATCCTATACAGAAGCCACTGCGTGGAGTTCTGTGCCTATGTAACACATAGGGTGTTCGCCATCTTATGTATACCTGTATATACTGTGAAAGTGGTCAGGCAGAGCTGGGAAGGGGACTTTTCCTTCAGGGCCACAGCTTTGCTGTCAGCAGGGCTGATCACACCATCCGAGGCGGTTAGGAGGAGGTAGTAACTCAGACAGAGGAGACTTGGGATTAACGTTCAATCCTTTTAACACCAGGTACAGGTTAGTTGGACAATCCAGCAGACGATGTGAGATTTCTGGTGGACGTGTTGCATGGAGTGGAGACATTCCCATTTGTCAGCGTAAGTAGCTTACCGCGCCAGGGGTCTGCATGGATTCTGTAAATATTTTCCAGCAGAGATTGCCAAATCTTTCCAATTAAAGCATTCACGGGGAATTTCTCTGCTCTGTGGGCATGAAAAATATCAGAAGGTTTTGATGCCGTAAGAAAATGTTCTGGGAAAAAGGTACAAGATCTCAAAGCTTAATGGATTATAGAAAGCAGTGTCTCAGCTGAAGCTTTTTCAGCAGTACTCAGGTCTCCTGTCTCTGACGAACGTCACAAGGCCATTACAAGAGAGGAAGGGAAAATATTACCTTCAGCTTACGGGTTGTTATTGTTAGAGACAGAGCGAGCAAGGCTCAGCCCTAAGGAGAGGCAGAGCACCATGGAAGGGCTGGAGGGGGAATCCCAAAGTCCCAAACCGCGGGCTCTCTCCTTCACTCCGAGCACGGATAACTGGTGTGTACCCAAAGAGCTGCCGTGCCGCACCTCCACAATTACACCTGGGTGTTTCTCTGCTGATTAAGTAGTGTTGCTGATTAGGTGACAGTTTCATATGAAGAAAGAAACATTTACTGGTACATTCTGGGATTTTAAAGCATTTCAAAGATTCTCCAGGTACATATTAACCTAAGGTAACACACAGATTGCTGCCTGTGCATGTCTTCGCACTGTGTGCAGCTGAAAAATCAAGATTTTACACAGGTGATGCAGAATAAATATTTGCTTTTTTATTTCTTAAATAGTAGACAAGATAGAGGATGTAGGTGTTTCCTCCATAGAGGTTTGTCTCACTGGTCTGCTTTCCAACTGTCATAGAAATTGCTGGCCAGGGAGACGGGATCCAGTTGCCTCCGTGGCCTCACCTAGAAGGTCACTTCATTGCAGTTACTTCATCGCTAGGACAAGTGTTTATGCCCCACAGACTGAGGGATTTCAAAAGTACTTTGGCGCTGCTGTTGAATTTAGAAGCCTTGCTCTGCACCTCTGCAGGTATCCCTTGTGAGCCGCCTCCAGACATTCCCAATGGGAAGCACACGGGCAGGCTGCTGGATGAATTCCACTTTGGCACATCTGTAACATACACCTGCAACCCCGGGTACCCGCTCCACGGAGAGCCCTCCATCTACTGCACCACTCGGGATGGGAAAAACGGCGTGTGGAGCGGGCCTCCCCCATCGTGTGGAGGTAGGGTTGTGTGTGCACGTGCAAATACGCGGGTGCAATCCTCCCGGCCCTACTGCTTCATATTCAGAAAGACTAGGAAGTCTCCAGACAATTGCACTTCTTGCCCAAGTGCCTGCTAGGGCAGGATTTGCAAGGGCTGACTTGCAGGTGAGGGCGGACAGAGGGGTGGAGGCTGGAGGACCACCCCACTGCCTCCAGCATCCCCAGCCTCACCTTCCAGCTTGGGTCTCTCCCTCAACGTTTGACATTGCTGGATGTGGGCAGTAAATCATCTATGTGAAAATTATTTTCAGACTTGTGTCTTAAAAGGGATTGCGACTCTAAGTGGCTTCGCAGCTGCACAACTCTGCACACTGCATAAGTGCCTGTTTTGAGGACCTGCGCTTCTTTTCCAGCGGCAAGATGTCCTGTCCCGCAGGTCCAGAATGGGAGAATAGTGTCTCCTAGGACTGCCTACACACACAAGGACACCATTGCCTTTGAGTGTGAGCCAGGCTATGTTATACACGGCCACAGAGTGGTACAGTGCCAACTAAATAACACCTGGGAGCCACCCGTGCCAGTCTGCGAGCAGGGCAAGTGTTCAAACAGTGCTCTGAATGTTAACCTTCCCCCTGCTCTCCCAAATCTGCTTTTTCTTGACTCCTTTAACAACTGGGCTGGCTTATCTTTCTTGGTAGCTGGCTGCAATGCACCTACCAGACTGGCGTTTGCTGAGCTGAAGGAGCTGTACAGAAACCAGACCGTCTTTCCCGTGGGGAGGTCGGTGGAATACGTGTGCCGGCCTGGGTACACCCAGCACCTGGGGATGCCGCCAGCCATTACGTGCCTCAGGAATCAGACGTGGTCTGTGGCGCTGGAGTTCTGTAAAAGTACGTCCTGCAAGTGCTGAAAACCCTAAAGTGTCAGGCTTGGCTGGATTTTCGCATTTTTCTAGCTTTATGGGTTTCTTTATGCAGTCTGCTGTCTGTGTTAGCATCCCTGGCTGGGATGTCGGTGAGCAGCTGAGGGCTGATGGTGGCTGGCATTGCCTTCTAGGGAAACAATGTGCTAACCCAGGGGATCCGGAGAATGGCAGAGCCGTGGTCCTGACGGACCTCCTCTTCGAGTCCAAGGTTAATTACACTTGTGACAAAGGGTGAGTCTTGCGACTAGCTGGATTCAGCTGCCAAGTGAGAGTGAAGCAGATTTTCAGCTTCACATGAAAGAACCTCGTTCCCAAGTCTCGGCTGCCACTTACAAGGGTTGCAAAGAAATCTCAAGTCTCTTAATGTAAATTAACAAGTCCTTCTGTGTGACTTCAGGTACAAGTTGGTTGGAGGCTCTCAGAGAACATGCGAGGTCTCAGGCACACGTGTCTCGTGGAGTGGAGATGCTCCTGTCTGCCAGCGTAAGTAGGCCACAACACAAGGTCCTTGGAGATGGCTTGCAAGAGAAAGTGGCGCATCTTTCAAGACACAGATTTTATTGCAAAAGATTTCTCAAGTCCATGCGTGTGTAAAATCTTTCACTTTTATTTTGTTTTGGATACTTCTGAAAATGTTTCCAAAGTTCTTTTATTTACCTTGGTCCAAACTGGGAAAACCATTAATATTTTAAACTCCCTGTTACTGGGGTAAGTATTTCTCACTGGTCATGTGTAGGAATGGTGTGGCGTGTCTCTCTCTTCATGTGTCACCAGTGGTTATGGAAAGGGAGGTTAGAATTGTCCCACCACCTCCAGACGTGGGCAGCAAGGAAGCAATTCACAGAAAGGCGCGGGTTTTCCTTCCCACATGTTATTTTTTATGCACAAGGTTTGTCTCTGGATAACTTGGGTCATTGTATCCAGAGAGCATTACTGCTGAGATGGTTTCATCCCCATCGGTTCCCTTCCTCGGAAGCGTGCGTGTCCTGCAGACACCTGGCGCTGCTGCCGCACTGATGCTAAAAGCCACCTTGTACACGCCCGCAGGTATCGTCTGTGATCCACCTCCGGACACCCCCCATGGGAGACACAGCGGGCACCTGATGGACACCTTCTCCTATGCGGACGTGGTCACCTACACCTGCGACCCCGGCCACGCGCTGGCTGGAGAGCCCTCCATCTTCTGCACCACGGCGGACGGGGAGCACGGCGTGTGGAGCGGGCCACCGCCGCGGTGCGGAGGTAGGGCTCTGTGGTGCGCGGGTGTCCGTCCCCGCTGGCAAGATCTGGTGGTGAGTGCCAGAAGGAATGACCGTGGCTGAGGTGGAGGCTGCAGGAAGACAGCTAACATGGCACATTTATTCAAAGGAGTTAATGGAATTAATTGTCTTCCTCCTTTGGATATTGAAGGTTGGATTTTTTAAGTATTTTTTTCTTGCCCTGTCCATATTTCTTATCTGCCTTTCCTTCTCCTTTGCAGAGGTGAAGTGTCCTCCCCCTCCAGGCATCGCCAACGGGAAGCACAGCGGCCAGCCCTCGGACA
>NW_009606309.1:0-1349 GCF_000690535.1 Cariama cristata | reverse complement strand
GGCTCGTCTATGCAGTACACCTGCAGGGATGGCTACTCCCTCGTTGGGAACGCCACCATCAGCTGTACCGTCGGGGGAACATGGAGCCGGCCCCGGCCCCGATGTGAAGGTGTGTTTGCGTTGGCTTCTTTTATCTTTCCTGAGGCCCTTTCTTCCTCTTGGCTCTTGGTCTAATCGCTGCAGACCGAATCTCCAGTGAGAGGCAGAGACCAAAGGTCCCACAGGCAGAAGGACCTCCATCTGCCTGCATGGATTTCTCTTTCTGTCCCCCAGTAAGGACAGACTCTCAGGAGCAGCTGAATAATGATATTTTGTGTAAGAGTAAGAGTCAATAATGTTGACATGCCTATGACAGTGATGGCAAGGCTCAGCAGCAGGTACTGCCCCTGGTCAGTGTCCCTCCACACCCAGGATGGGCTCCACGTCCCCAGCGGTGCTCCGTGCTTTTCACTTCCAGCAATCGGCTGCAAAAGACCGGAGATTGAGAATGGAAGAACGACTGGGCTGGAGATCATGTACAGACTTGCGGACACTGTTGTCTTCGAATGCGATTTTGGTTACGCCTTGAAGGGCTCTCAAGAGTCTCAGTGCCAGTTTGGGGGCACGTGGGACCCTCCCGTCCCCATCTGTGAAAAGAGTAAGTGTAAATGAGGTGGTGGGTGGTAGCTGATTTCTTCTGAAGCACTGTGTGAGTGCACCTGGCGTGGTGCAACCGCCGCTCATTGCAGGTAAAGGGGCCACTCTCCTGGACTGAAAAGGAAAAACATGCACATATCTGTCCTCCCATCTTCATAACCCCCATTCAGACCCTTGTTACGTAGGGTTTTCATCTCTTTAAATGAATCCACAAAGAGACAGCGAGCCAGGCTGGTGTCTGCTCTTGTTCGCAACCACAGGAAGGCCAGAGCAAGCTGTTAGGGCCACTGATGGAAACTAACCACTATAAATGCCTAAATAGTGAGAAGTGAACTTTCTTGATGTCAGTAAGCTCAAAAAACATAAAGGCTGGGAGGTAGGTGAGAGCAGGATGGAAACGTAATTCAAACAGTGACAGCCCTAGCTATTTGGGAAAAGTTAATGGGAAAGAAAGAAGTTAAAAGGCTGCCTTACCCTACAGTGGATATTTGTGGTACCAGCTCTTCACCAGTTATGACTTTTTCCCCTCCTTGTAGTGCTACAGTGTCCTTCCCCTCCAAATATCAAAAATGGCCAGCATGACAGTAAGGATGTGAAAGTGTTCATCCCTGGTGTATCAGTGAAGTACTACTGTGACCCCGGGTATGTCCTCACTGGGAAAACAACAGTTTCTTGTTTGACATCTGGAACCTGGAGCATCCCTTACCCCCGGT
>NW_009606308.1:0-5621 GCF_000690535.1 Cariama cristata | reverse complement strand
TCTTCCGTCGAGGAGGTGGGAATGCAACCCTGCGAGTGGGTGAGCCACCTTTGTGGTCAACTTCCATGACCTTGCTTTTAAAAATGCCTCTTAAAGCAAAAAATACTGCTCTGGGATAATGTAACTGTTCCACATATAGGGGCTTTGGAGAGTCCGGCGGTGTCTTTGGTTCTTTTGCCTTTTAATTCTTGTATTTCTTGCAAAAGGAGTGACCTGTCTCTTTGCAGAATTTCTTTTGCTCTTTGGTTTCTCTGTGTTGTTAACAGCATCCAGTTTTACTCTCAAAGCCTGTTTCTTTATGCCTTTCTGTCTGGAGTGGCTCCATCAATGAAGTTTGACCTGATCACTGCTAATAACCTACAAATACAAATCCCACTCGATTATTTATTTCCCCCCTGCCACAATACGGTTTTAAGCATATATCATGTGTTTGAATTTCGATGTTGCATAGAACAGGCTTACTGAAGCCTTTCAGACAATTGAAAAAATCCTACGTGCTTTGGCCTAGCTGCTGGTATAAACACAAAGGGTGTTATGCTTATTCGGGGAAGGAAAGTATTACTTGTCCTAGGGCATGTGCATGTGGAATTGAGTATGCTTACCCCTTTCAGCTGGGTTTTACTTACAGGTGTGGAGATTTAACCAGTGATGGTCTCACAGGTCGCATGAGACCTGCTCTCACTTCTAGAGATACCAACAAACGCATTTCTAGACATGCATCTTTATGTATTTACAGGTATATCAGTATATTAGATAACTTGGAAATGGTTTAAACTGTAGCATGAAGAGAAACTGGGCCAAACCTAGTTAAGGATACTGTCAAAGTGAGTTCACTAACTTACTTGGGCATTCCTTGTGTATAATGAGGGAAAACTCTTAATTCTTCTCATAGCAGTTAAGAAAAATATGTTGATTTTCAAATAGTTCCCTGCTTTTGTCTCAGTCTGTGAGGGTAGCCATCTTGTCTTTTTTCCCCACTTGGTTCAAAGGTGTGTAACGTAGACTAGTTTGATAGTAGGATGCAGTTCTGGAGTTCTGCAGAGCATGTTACACCAGTGCAGGAACCAGACAAATTGCAGGCTCCCTGTCAGATCTCGACAGTTTTCAGGGCCACCTGGACAAAAGTATGATAAGAGAAGGGAGAGAGCAACATCTGCTGAATGAGACTAATCCAGAGTTGCAGAAGGTGTACAAAGTTGTTTTGTCATCACTCTGAAAAAGGAATTTTAATGGTGTCTTCCAGTGCAGAAGTGCCCAAGCTTTTTGGACCATTGGCTCATACAAGCATTCAGAGTAATCTTGTGGACTACCATATACTTCATGGAGACTTCTAGATCAGAAACATTAGTAAGATGATCTAATATGGTTCCGAGTCCTGTAATTTTGGACTGCTTGTTCTAGGCAGAAGTAGAGTTGCCTTTTGTGTGTGGTTTTTGTGTTTTAACTTTTAACTCTGCTCTTTAGGGACCAAGGCCTTTGCTGGCTTTATACTGTGCAGATATAACCTCCTTTCAAGGGCTTTAGGTAAACTTGTTATATCAGTGAATTGTTATGCAAATATTGGGGAATAAACAAGTGTTTGGAGACTTTAACAACTGAGTTTATTTTCTGCCTGCCTACTTGCCTGAAATGTGTTTATTTCTTTTTTTTTTAAAACCATGAGCTAATGGGATAGTATTTGAGGTTATAATGCTACCTAGTTATTTGTTCACTATGTATGTGTGTTTGGTTTCTTTTTCATCCTTCCTCAACTGCCTAAATTGATTAAGTGCTTATTGCTTAAAAGATGCATAGGAAGTACATGCTTGGCTCCTCATTTCTGAAGATTGATCCAGTATTCTGGACAAATACAAATGTCTTTCTTGATAGCCTGCTGAAAAGTATGGTGTGGTATTTCTTAAACTTCATTTCCCACCCACTCCCCCTTGGAAAAAATTGCACTGTGTGTGTATAGCTTTACTATATATTTTTTATATATATAATATTCATTGCTATATCACTTTGGAAATTAGACTAATCTGGTTTTGATCCTAGTTTTTTTAATGAAGACTAAATGTATGTTATTGCTGTAAATGTTTCCTTTAAAAAAAACCCTTAGTCCTTAATTCAAAACCTATAGAAACAGGCTTCTACTTATGTTGCAGAAAGATCTCTTGGCTTTTGAAAGCTCTTTAAAAATCAGTTGAGAATGCTTATGTTGTTTGCTGCTGTGAAATTCACCACAGTTTGGACATGGATTCTGAAAAACAAATTTTTCTTTAAGAATCTGAACATCTAGTTTTCAAATCTTTCAAGAATCCCCTTGTTTAAATGGAGGTGGAAGTTCACCTTTACATTGGTAAAGGCCCTTTCTGGCTATCCTCATTAAAAGATGAGCTATATTTAAAGAGGCATTCATTGCTCCTTTACAAGGCATATTTGTATGACAATACGGCAATAGTCACTTAATTATTTGCATAAATTCTTTTTAACCATGACTGTAGTGTCAGTGAAAGATGCTTGGTTGAGAAAGTCCTTGAGTTTTTCAGAGCAATTGTAAGTGTTTATGTTTCTATAACATCACACCATGGTTTCATGTTCAGTGGCTACCTTGCTTAAGCAGTTTCTCTTACCTGCTGTTCCTTCTTGCCAGCTGCTGCGTAGCAAAATAGATCAAGGAGGTGACTGAACCAGCTGAAAAAAAAAAATCTTCCTCTTGGACGATTTTTTCAGCCTGATTAATTCCCTTATGTGTCTGAACAAACAGCTTAGGTGGGGTTTGCTATCAGTCATGCTTATGCACAAAGGTATTCACAGATCAAGTAGTGGTTGCCGGAAGACTAAAGTGATGGAAGTGGTAAACCTCTTTTATGTTGAGAAGTGCTTGTTTAAAGGTCTGTTTGCAGACTTGGTCTTCTGCTGCTGTTACTGAAAAGCATTCTGAACAATGTGTTTATTTTCGTTTCCTGAATGCTCTGTAGAGCCCAAAATGATTTGTAGATGTGTACGCATTTGGTAATGAATGTTGATCTAGAAGTTAAGAGTCAGTAACTTCATGTTGAAGGACATCCTCTTCCACACCTAGCTGTATTAATTCTTTCAAAGAGTATGTGTAGTATCAATAGGGGCCCTCAAATAAAACAATCTGGAAATTTTTGGACTGAAGCAGGGCGGTGAGGCAGAAGATGCATCCCTGCAGTGCTGATAACTGTGTTTTCCACTCTCTTCAAATACTGTATTTATGACAAAGAAGGTTTGCTTCTGCTATGGATTTTACAAAGCCTTTGGGTGAGGACTCTTGGAAGAGACTCGAGCAGACTGCATCAAACTGTAAGAAAGAGATCCGTTACTGATGTTGAAGCGGATCAGCATGAAGAACTGCCCAACCAGCTGTTTATATAGTACTGTTACCTTGACTGTTACTTGTTTTGTAAAATATTTTTGTAAGGTTTAAGGCCTGCGTTTTTCTTTGACTTATGTGTCAAGAGATAATGATATTGGTGTACTAAGCTTATAATTAATGGCAATACATTTCTTCTTAACTTTAGATGCTTTTTTCCTCTAAGTGATTAAAAACTGATCTTGGTTCTTCCTCTGTCCAAATTGATTGCCTGTAAGCTTGATACTAAAATAAACCTCATAGTCGTTGCCCATATTGTCACTTTTATTGTTGGATAAATGCTGCTTGATATGTGAACAGACGGGATGCTTATTAATCATTCTCAGTTGGATATTGTAGACTAATGCTAAAATGGGGACTGGCAGAAAATAGACTTTAACTTAATGGTCATTTGTGTTGCAAACAAAGCAAATACTTGTATATGTGCTCGTATGTGTGTACACTTAAAATAAAAAGGGCAAACATTAATTCTGTAGTGCTGCTGGAAAGCTTATTCACTGTAATTCCTGATCTTGAGTAGCTAAAAAAAGAAAAAACAACCAAAAAAACTTAATTCTGTTGACACTATACCAAGTTTTTTTTTTTTACTGTAGATCTTAAAAGCGTGAGGGAAAATGTCTTAACCCTATATTTATTTTTAACTACAAGCTATGGCTAAAATGTGTGTTCCCATCATTGTAGTCTCTGTCTATTCAAACATTTACTTTATACCTTAGTATGCTGAACAAAAGCTGAAATGTCTCCATTCCAGTGTTTTGATTGTGCTGAAATAACAATGATGAACATTAGGTATCATATTTCTCACTGATCTCAAAGTCATGGAAATGCCCAGCTCTGTAAGTGTGCATGTCCATATGCACATAGGTGTGTAAAATGAAAATTATTCTTCTACTGTCAATTGCTGGGAGCTGCTGACTGGGCAGCAGCTGTTGCAGAGGAGGACCTGGGGCTCCTGATGAACGAGAAGCTGACCAGGAGTCAGCAGTGTGACTCTGTAGCCCTCAAGTCTAATTGCTTACTGGGCTGCATTAGAGAGGGCCTGGCCAGCAGGTACAGGGAAGGAACTGTTCCCCTCTGTGGGGTGGCTCTGAAGCTCCAGTTGCAGTGCTGCCCAGTAGATGACACATATACGTGCTCCATGTGAGAGAAACTGGAGGGAGTCCATCACTGGGTTGCTCAGGTGGTTGGGGGCCTGGAGTGCTTGAGGGTGGAGGAGGGACTGGGTTTGCAACCCAAGGAAGAGAAGGCTAAGGGAGAATGTAATTGCTATATTTAACCATCTTTAAGCAAGGGCTTGTAAAGATGATGGAGCTACTTTCCCCTCAGAAGTATACAGTGAAAAGATGAGTCAATGGTCACAAAACATACGGATGGAAATTTCAGTTGGACATGAAGGGAATGTCTTGATGCGTAGGAGTTGGCAAGTGCTGCACCAGGAGCCCAGAGGGGCCACAGAATCTCCATCCATGGGGACTTTTGACTGGACAAGGTCCTGAGCAGCCTGATAGGAATACAGATTTGAAGTTCTACCTGTTTTGAGCGGGTAGATGATCTCCAGAGGTTGCTTTCAAGCCATATGATTCTACTGTTTAGATTTTAAAAATTTTATTTTCAGAGTAGCTTGAGGAAGTTGGTAAAACAAAGGCATGGTTATGTAGATAAACAAGGCTGCTAAGAACTATGTTAGAAGTTGTGGAGGGGAAAGTAATGATATGTGATAAGCATTTTCATTTACATTTGCTGGTGGTAATTCTGGCACTTTTCTGCCCTGCATTGAACTTTCTGGCTGACTAGGCCAGAAGTGCTTTCATGCTGACATAAAGGACAAAAAAAAAAAAAGGTTATGGTATCTGTCGTGCCTGTGATCACCATAAAAACCCATCTCTGAAGGAACAACTTGCGGTAAGGAGCCTGGTAGTCAGCTGAAGTTTGTCCGGGTCATGCTTTCTGTAGCGGAGGAGCATGTTGGCAGCTGCTGCTGCAAGGCTTTGATCTTCTGCTGCGTGGTGGGTGAGGGTTCCTTATGCTTAGCTGGAGCCTGGTTACTCCAGGAAGTGGCTTCATGGAGCAAACCAACTCTGATTTCCGATTGATTGCAATAGCAGTTCATGACTGCAGAGGGGTGGTAGGACAAATAGCAACTAGGAGAAAGAAAAAGAGTCATGGCAGATCCATAGATCTTTCTGTGCTGTTGTCCTTAATGCTTGTGCTGCCTTGAATCATAGAATCATTATGGTTGGAA
>NW_009606307.1:0-1314 GCF_000690535.1 Cariama cristata | reverse complement strand
GAGAAGAGAGATGGTATATGAAAATACAATGTCAAAGTCAGCACCATGCGTTTAAGAGTACGATGCCACTCTTGCAGAGACCTTAAACAACACTTTCTCTTTTTTTTTTTTTGGAGCACCCAAATACAGTTCTTGGATTTGTTTTGCCTATGGCTGTGTTAGGATGTGAATTGACCAGACATTTCCCCCCACACTTTTCTTCTGTTACATTTTACTTTATCTCCCATACTTTTTTTAAAAACTGTGAGGGGAGAAGGATGGGAAATATAATTAGACACAGGTATCTGCAATAAGCTCTGGTTAGAAGATGAATAACACTTAGCATACTGGAAAGGCTAAAGAGGTGTCCCGTATATAATCAAAAAAAATGACTGTCATTAATAGACAAGGTGATTAGGTATCACCCTATTGACTCTGTTTATCACTGATTCAATGGGTTAATCAACTGTTCTTCAGAGATTAAAGTCTGTATTTCTGAGCGCTCCTGTTGCATTCTCCTAGAAAGCGTGGTGGTGGTTGGGTAAGCATTAAAGTCCCTACGGTAAAGTGCTCATCCTCTTCAGTGCTCTGCATGTGAATCTCTGAGCATCTGTGGAAAATTCTCTGACATTAAAGTGATCTGTGTGAATGAAAGTGTGCTCATATATTTTTTTTAAAAAAAACCCACACCCAAAACCCAAACAAATAAATCAACAAAAAAAAGACAAAAAAACCACCCCAAAACCAAACTAATGAAAGAAAAGTGTGAGATACTGCTATCAAATGGCTACTGTGTGTAGACTTAATTTTGCTGGGAGGAAATACTAGGAAACCTTTCACTGTACCAGATCATTTTTGTAACAGTAACATGATATATCTGAGCTGAGGATCTCTTCAAACTACACATTATTGGTATGTCTGCTTGTGAGGGTATACCAGAGAGATTAAGAGAATTCTATGAAATACTTCAAATAGCTTATGAAAAGTGCATAATTTTCTGTTGTTTTCCAAATAACCTTCTTAAACTATTAAACAATTACAGTTGCAGAGACATTGCTTTAGACTAAGCAATGCTATTGAACCTTAGCACTCCTCACTATGGTTTATCAGCGAATCTCTGGTCTTCTGAAAGTTTAGTCACCTGGTCATTATTGCAGCAAGGTTTTTGTCTCAAGACTTGTGTGGCTTAAATTTTCTGAAGTTTGTTTAGAAATTTTCACTTGGAAATCTGTTGTGGTGTAACCCCAGATGCCAACTAAGTACCATGCAGCTGCTCACTTGCTCCCTGCCCCCACCTTGCCCCAGATGAAACCTGTGGGTTGAGATAAGAACAAT